>NC_133773.1:41643247-41681539 GCF_003597395.2 Chelonoidis abingdonii
CCCCGGTCTTAGTTCTCTCTTTTAAGCTGAAAACCCCTACCTCTTTATCTCTCCTCACCTATGGCACCCTTTCCAAACCCTCGCATTGTAGTTTCCTTCCTCTGAAAACTTTTATAATCGCAGGATTATCTCTTTTTCTAGATCTGAAGACGACCGAGATCTCATACAGTCGCATAGTTACATCCGCTGGTGGCGGCCTTTATCATCTAATCATGGGTTGACAAAAATTAACCCTATGGGCCTACTCCCATCAAGGACCATAGCGAAGCTCATTCTCTCGACCGTTCTCTGCAGATTATCCTATTGATTGTTAAATTATTACTACATCCTGTTTCGCATTTGATGCATTCTCCTCAATCAGCATATTAGTGGATGGCTTTCAGATTGAACCGTATCCACGTCTTACGAGATCTCGTTTCCTCAGTACGTTTGTCGCCTAGATTAGCCCCGATCACTCGAGTGTATGTATAGTTGGGGTTATTTTTCCGAATGTGCTTATTTAATTTATCACATTTAAATTTCATTGCCTTTGCTGGCGTTCACCTTGTTTTGAAGTTCTTCACTGTCTGTTTGGTCTCAACTATCTTGAGCAGTTTGTATCATCTGCAAACTTTGCATCTCACGGTTTAACCCTTTCCAGATATTTATGACGACCTTAGTGGACTGATCCTTGGGGAACCACTAGTTTAGCCCTCTCTCCATTCAATTACCATTTTTCTACCCTTTGTTCTCTGTCCTTTTAACCCAGTTTTCTCAGTTCATGTAGAAGGATGCTCTTCTTCTACTTTGCTAGCTTATCCATGCACATTGAGCTATCTATAATAAGTAGCCCTCTGTTAGGGTCTTGTCTAAGCTTTGGAAATCTAAGTACACTATGTCCCCTGGATCCCCCTTGTACACATGTTTGTTGAATTTTTAAATATTGGTGTTACATTAGCTATCTTCCAGTCATTAGGGGTCTAGTAGCTGATTTAAAGGACAGGTTTACACAGAATACTTTGAGTCTATCCATTTTAAGTAGGTCTCAGCCATCTCATCACATCTTCCGACTTTCTTCCGACCTCTCTGTGCTCCTCACCACCTCTCCTCTCATTTTTGTAATTCCCTTCTGGCTCTGTGTTGACCTCTGTTTTATATTTAAAGTTTCATCAAATTTATATTTCCAATTACTCCTCTCTAATTGCACATACTTTCGAGCTCTTGTGGCGAATTCGCTATGACATTTGTCGCTATCAAGGGTCGTGCTCCGAGTGTTGGAAGTCTAGTCCACCTAACTTGCGGGCTCAGCCGTGAGGGACTGTAGCATACTCCTTCAATTCTAAGTTTGGCATGCACGGCACTATTTAACCGTTAGTTGTCTTTAGTGTCTACGTGTTTGTGTTGTAGTTCTCAATCGTACTCAGATTGCGCCCACTTGTTACTCAGCCATTAGGCAACTATATTTTGTCAACTTACGTTTGGCGTTTTTTGTCTAGGCTGTTCATTGTCAAACTACGAGAAGTCTTTGTCGAGGCCTTATATCTTAATTACATTAGTTCATTACATTTTAATGTCTTGGTTGACGTGTTATATGCTCCATTTGTATTTACTCACTAGGCTTTACTTTCATTTTTTAAAAGGCTTTTTATCATCACTGCCTTCTTTTACATGTATGTTAGTCTAAGTATGTTTGTCTTATTTTAAGTTCTGTATTTTACGCTATGAGGAGACATCTGGGTATGTTTCGTGATGTGAAGCAAAGAATTCATTTAGTTTCTCCGCAATTACTTTATTGTCTTTAAGTGCTCTTTTTGTATCTCAATCGTCCAGGGGCCCCACTGGTTGCTCAGCAGGCAACATTTTGTTATTACCTTTGGCGTTTTTTGCTAGCTGTTCTTCAAACTCCTTTTTGGCTTTTCTTATTACATTTTTACACTTAATTTGGCAATGTTTATGCTCCTTTCTATTTATCTCACTAGGCTTTGACTTTCATTTTTTAAAAGATGCCTTTTTATCACTCACTGCTTCTTTTACATGGTTGTTAAGCCATGGTGGCTCTTTTTTAGTTCTTTTACTGTGTTTTTTAATTTGGGGTATACACTGAAGTTGGGCCTCTATTATGGTGTCTTTGAAAAGTATCCATGCAGGGATTTCATTCTAGTCGCTGTACCTTTTAATTTCTGTTTAACTAACCTCCTCATTTTTGCATAGTTCTCCTTTCTGAAATTAAATGCCACAATGTTGGGCTGCTGAGGTGTTCTTCCCACCACAGGAATGTTAAAAGTTATTATATTATGGTCACTATTTCCAAGTGGTCCTGTCAGGACTGCCCCGAGGATTCAGGGGACCTGGGTCAAAGCAATTTTTGGGGCCCCTTCCATAAAAAAAAGTTGCAATACTATAGAATACTGTATTCTTGTGGGGACCCCTGTGGAGCCCGGGGAAAATAAACATTTAAAAACCTTCCGCATCTCACCACAAACCCAGTTTTGAGAAAATTTCTTTTCAAGTCAACCTTTACAAGGTATCACTGGTTCTCAGCTAGTGCTAAAAGGCACTAAAGCGCATTAAAAAGGTTGGACAAATATTTTCCGTTAAAACTTTTTTTGGATCAAAAACTAGGGTTTTTTAAAAAGCAGAAAAAAATCACAGACAATGTCTGCTTTCCTTCAAAATTTGTTGTGCTTTTTTTAATTGAAAAGCTGAAATAATTCTGCCAAAACCTGAACATGATTTGGGGTTTCAGAAGTGTGTGGCCAAATATTGCTGCTTGCTGTTTTTGATTTTTTTAAAGAAACAACAAAAAAAATTCTGCTTAAAAAAAATCCAAAACTTTTGAATTTTAATGGTGTTAGATGGCTTGCCTCTTTGATGTTCTCTGGCAAAAGCACACACAACAACAGACAGACAGACAAATCTTCCCTCTCAGATTTGAAAGTATCTTGTCTCCTTATTGGTCCTGTTGGTCAGGCGTCAGCTATGTTGTGTGATCTTCTTAACCCTTTACAGGTAAAAGAGGAATTATCCCTTAACTGTATGTTTATGACACACTCTAAAAGCTTATCAGATGTCACTGCTCAATCTGACAGGGGCCCTAGTAAGCCAAAGTTCTTCCAGCCCTTCTGGAAGGATTGCGTCTTTGGTCAGAAGGATTTGTCTGTTTGCTGAATCAAAAGAAGGCCCTGAGTCAGTTTAGATGCAGACTTTTTATGCCAAACATCCTTTCTTAGTCAATTGGTCTCTGGAAAATCTAGTTTGAACCGGTTTATGCAAGCATCCTCAGGCATGGTACCTCTCTGGAGGTCTTTACAACCTGAGTGATTCACCTTAAATCACCATCCATTGCTTTTAGCTCCTGGAGGAGCTGTGGTATCATTCCCCCTCACTCTCCTCCACTGCCCCAAGTTGCATACAGTCCCTGGCCCACAATGATACATAAACCATTGATAAGCTTAATACAGTATGTATCCCCACAGATACTGCACAAGGTTGCAACATATGTCATAACAACCTAGTATGATATTAGTCTCTTTTGTAGCTGCATCATATTGTTGACACATTCACTTTGTGATTCACTATAATCCCCAGATCCTTTCCAGCAGTACTATTGCCTAGCTAGTTATTCCCAATTTTGTAGTTATGCATCTGATTTTTCATTCCTAAGTGTAATACTTTGCAGTTGTTTTTACTGAATTTCATCTGCTGATTTCAGACCAATCCTCCAATTTATCAAGGGCATTTCAAATTCTAATCCTGTCCTCCAAAGTGCTTTCAACCCCTCCCAGCCTGGTGTCATCTGCACAAATTGCATAAGTGAACTTTCGACTCCATTATCCAATTGATTTATGAAAATATTGAATAGTACTGGACCCCTGTGGGACCTGCTGGACACATTTCCCCAGTTTGAAAGTGTATCATTGATAACCATTACTTGATTACTGTCCTTCAACCAGTTTTTCCCCCACTATTTCACCTACCTGCACATGACTGAGAAATAGAAGGCAGGCCAAGCACATACTGGCTAAAATAATGTAGAAATATCTTGTGGTTAATCTGAAGAGCAGAAATACACCATTTTTCTTCATTGCCCAAGGAGTGACTCAGTTATAGATCAGAAGGAGGAATGTGCTCATGCCATCCAAAAGTAACAGTGTCAGCCAGATATCTAGGCGCTGGGACAGAGGCTGGGTGAGAAGCTGAGGGTTAAGGTAAGCAAGCCATATTTAGCAGGTGCCCCCTATGAGACTGAACTCAGGCCAGTGGGCCATTCAGGCTAGGCATAAGGAGCATACAGAAGCCTGTGTGGTTACAGCTAAAGCTGGGTGATTTTTTTGTTCAATCAAAATAACATTTAAGAAAAATGTGTAGAAAAATGTTGTTTCATTCAGCTTTTGTTTTCCACTTAAATTAAAGTCTTTTAAAGTGATTTTCATTGAGCTTTTCCTCTCTTGGGCTTTCCTTCTCCTCTCCTTTTTTTCCCTCTTGGAGAGGCGAGAGAAAAAGGTAAAGAGGGAGAAAAAGGACGCGGGGTAGAGGGATAACAACAAATTGAAAACCTTGGAGGCTTCTTTGGGCCTTGTTTCACCAAGAAGCAGAAAAACAAAAACAAACAAATAACCCCCCCCCCAAACATTTCAAATGAAATGATAATTTTTTAGAATATCTGACCCATCCTGCTCCTTGCCCCTGATCACCCCCCCGAATCTCCCCCATCCAACCCCCCCTTCCCTGTCCCCTGACTGCCCCCCAGAACCTCTGCCCCATCCGACCCCCCCTCCCTGTCCCCAGGACTCACTGTCCCTTATCTAACCCAACCCGACCCGGACCCAGACCCAGACCCGGCCGCTTACCCCCAGCCCCCAGCACCTCAGCATGCGCATTGAGAAGCAGCCCCGAACAGCGCTGCAGCCGCATGGCTGGTGGTGGTGGGGGGGGGAGGCTGAGATCCTCCCGGCTCAGAGCCGTGTGGTAAGGGGAGGAGCCGCTTGGCCCGGAGCTCGCAGCCCTGCCCCCTTACCACGCAGCTGTGAGAGGGGCAGAGCTCCGGCGTCCCCTGGAGCCACACGGCTGGGGCACTGTTCAGGATGCACTGAGGTGCTGCGAGGATGGCGGGGGCGAGTCTCAGCCATTCTCGTGGGTGCCCCTGCGGGGCCGGGGCCTGGGGCAAATTGCCCCACTTGCCCCCCCGGGCGGCCCTGGGTCCTGTTACCTCTTGGACCAGCTCCAGTGCTCCACTCAGGACTAAACTGAGAATTGCCTCTCCCCTTGTGGGTTCCTGTATCCAGCTGCTCCAAGAATCAATCATTTAAAGTATGGAGAAATTTTGTCTCTGCATTTAATCCTGAGGTGACAGGTACCCAGTCAATATGAGGATAATTTAAATCCCCCACTATTATTGAGTTCTTTATTTTGATAGTCTCTCTAATCTCCCTTAGCATTTTATAGTCACTATCACTGTCCTGGTCAGGTGGTCGATAATAGAGCCCTAATGTTATATTCTTATTAAAGCATGGAATTACTATCCATAGAGATTCTATGGAACATGTGGATTCATTTAAGATTTTTACTTCATTTGATTCTACATTTTCTTTCACATATATTGCCACTCCCCACCCCTCCACCCCCGCATGACCTGTTCTTTCCTTCTGATATATTTTGTACCATGGAATGATTGTGTCCCATTGATTGTCCTTACTCCACCAGGTTTCTGTGATGCCTATTACACCTCTACTCCGATATAACATGACCTGATATAACACGAATTCGGATATAATGCAGTAAAGTAGTGCTCCGGGGCATAGGGGCGGGGCTGCATGCTATGGTGGACCAAAGAAAGTTCAATATAACGTGGTTTCACCTATAATGCGGTCAGATTTTTTTGGCTCCCAAAAACAGCGTTATATCAGGGTAGAGGTGTATATCAATATCCTCCTTTAACACGAGGCACTCTAGTTCACCCGTCTTATTATTTAGACTTCTAGCATGTGTGTTCAAGCACTTTAAAAACAGGTCACTGTTTATTTGCATGCCCTTTTCTGATGTGTCAGATTCTTTTTTACGATGGGAACTGATGCACAGAAAGATGAAGTGCATCACGCAGAAAGTCTATGGCAGAGCTTGGAATTGAACCCTGCTTTCCCAGTCTAGTGCCTTAATTTCATGCTTCATCAGTGTTTTAAATCCTTTCCCATGACTGTAGTCTCAATGTCAATTTTTCTCTATGTAAGTGGATAGAAACAGGTGAAATTATCAGGTATTTCTCACTTGTACCTACCAGGAGTAGATTTTTTTTTTATTTTTTAGATCCAATTCTGCAACTCTTGCTTTCATGGGTAGTCAAATTGCAATCACTGGACTATTCTCATGACTACTCATGTGAGTAAGAGCTGTGTGCTCTGACCCTAATTATTATAATATAATTTTCACTTCACTGACTATTTGGAAACTGAAATGAATTTCAGTTTTGTGTCGTCATGACCTTTCATTCAGTCTGCTTCCTTAATTACAGCTTTTTCCCCCTTCATTGGAGTGTTATGGAAAATATAAAGCAAAGTGATGAAAAAAATCACTAGAGATGATGTTATGGAGAATTAGCTGAGTTCTGGTGCATTAAACCTGTGAAAATCATTCATATTTTATGTTTATATAAAACATGTCATTGGCTATTAAATCTTAAGCTAACATTGCTGGAAAGGTGCTGAATTAATACAATCACTTGTATAGTTGTAGGTTGACATCTGGCTACCTGTTGTATAAAAACTCTTTAAAATGTATTAAAACGTGAACAAAAATGTAAAGTCTTTTATGGGAGAGGGGAAAAAAACTATATTTTTAAAGGGGGAGAGGTAAGACTTTCAGAGAACTAACTGGGAGATTTTAAAAGTGTGTTTCAAAGTCCTTTTCAAATCAGGTAAAATGTAAGCACTTTTTTTTGTCTTAGACTTGTGTGAGATGACCTGTGCATATTTCATGTACCTGGCACAAAGGACCAGATTTGCAAAGGTGCCTAACGGTACAGATAGGTGCCTAGTGGGATTTTGAAATCAGTGGAACTTAAGCATCTACTTAGGTGCTTTTGAAAATCCTGTTAGGCAACTGTTTGCATCTTTAGGAACCTACATATTTTTGAAAATCTGGTCCAAAGTCTCTAGAGAACATAAGTAAAGTTTTTATGTTGTCAGATATAAAATAAGTTGAACAATACCATAAGACAGAATGGTATTCAAGTGCACTTTTCATGGCCTTAATTCAGCTAAATGTACGAATGATCTCACAGGGGTTTAGCGCAGTTTAACTAATCCACTTTTACTTCATATTTTTAGTGAACTTGGATTAATTTTCCTGAGTGTCCCCATGTAGACAAGCCCTTGGTTACACTTAGTTGATGTGACTTGTGTTTTCTTTCAGTCTTGACACCACATATGTTCATTTTTGAGGCTCCTCCTTGGGATCCAGCCAAGAAAAAGAACATTCTCTCTTATTTCCCCCTGCTCCTGTTTTTCATTCTTTTTTTCTTCATCCTCCTCCTATAAGTAATAGCAAGTAAATGAAAATAAAGTGAGGTACCTTGATTGTTCTTGTAGTCTAACTTATTTTTCCACAGACCACTTGAAAATCACTGGGGGTCTTGACGGACCACTTAATGATCTTTCCAAATATTGTTTGGGTGTGGGGTCTGGCCAGCAGCTAGGGCAAGGGAGGGGGTTCAGAGCTGGGGCAGGAGGTTGGGGTGTGGAGCGCTTACCTGGGGCAGCTCCTGTTTGGTTCTCAGGATGGCAGTGGGTATGGGGGAGTGCAGGAGTCAGGGCAGGAGAGGTGTGAGGGGAGTGCAGGGGTCAGGACAGGGGGCTAGATGTGTGTGAGGGGGGCAGGGGCTGGGTGTGTAGGGGGGTGCAGGAGTCAGGGCAGGGGGCTCGGGGGGGGTATGTGAGGGGGTGCTGGGGGCTGGGGCTGTGTGAGGGGGATGCAGCGGTCAGGGTGGGCTGGGGTCGTGGAGGTGCTCATGAGGGGGTGGGAGCGGGTATGCCCCAATTCCCCAAGGCTTCACCCCCACCTCTTTGCCTTCTCCCTGGAGCGGTGTGCTGCGGCTTGCTCCTCCTCCCTCCTCCTTCCAGCAAGCAGCTGATCCAGCTGATCGGCGGCAGGGAGCGGGGGAGGAGGGAACGTAGCACGCTGGGAAAAGAGGCAGGGGAGGAGTCAGGCTGCTGGCAGCATCAAGCTTCTGACCCCACAGGAGAGAGCGGGGGGCGGAGAAGAGCGGTCCTGGGCCCCTTTCAACTGTGGTCCTGGCACCAGTGCACCATTGTAAATCCGGTACTGCTTCTTGCCCCCTCCTCTGTTATAAATCACATAAACTGGGTTATATTGTAAACCAGAAATAACTGTATTAACTATAAGTGATGTATTTTAAATAGTTAAAGAGGTATCACACAGAACAAGGCAGATTACAAAGAAAATAAAACAGAGCATGCAGACTAAGCTTAATACACTAAAGAAACTGGTTACATGTAAGTTCTCACCCTAAATATGGTTCTAATAATCTTCACAGGCCAGAGACCGTTCCAGCCTGCGTCCAGTTCTTTTCCCCCAGTTCCGTCTTAGTTGTTTTCAGCAGTCATCTTGGGTAGGGTAGCAGGGGAGAATTGACGACCTGGATTAGCTCACTCCCCCCTACCCTTAAATAGGATTTGCATAAACCGGGAGGCCTAGTTTGACCCTCTCACCCCATCTTCTCAGAGAAAAGTACAGAATTTAAGTTGGGTTCCAGTATCAGGTGACATGGTCACATGCCTCTGTAGGCCCCTGTACCCATTCTTCACAGGCTGACCCACACATTCACAGGAAGTCTAAGCTCTTGTACAGTCCATTGTCTCTTGCTGATGGGCCATCAGCACTGTCAGGCTTTTTCATTGTTGTACTGAAGTGATAGCAGGGGGCATCACCCAACGTAACATAGTTGAAATATAGATACATAGTCAATATTCCTAGCTTCCGATACAGAAATGATACAGGTATACAAATTGGATAATCACATTCAGTAAATCATAACTTTTCCAATGAAATCTCACATGAGCCATCTTACATAAAGTAGATCTCAGTTATGTCATATTCATATCATAAGCATATTTCTTTATGGGGGTATTTATTATTTTGATTCTGATCAGTCTATAGGCAGGCATTGGCCTTATTTTTTGCTATTGGCAAGTTTGTCCTTGAGGGGTGCTTTGCCTTATTAGGGTTAATCAAAATCATGAAGAACTATTCCTTCTTTCCCACGTTGTCCTACTCCCACCTCTCCAAAATGTTATCTGTAAGCCTATGTCAAGATTTCATTACTGTAAATTAGATGATCATAAGAAATAATGTTTTTCTCTCTCTCATAATCTTTACCCAGTTTACCTATTTTCACTTGAAAATGTTTTTCTGTTTTTGTCACTGTTATTAGAAGCCAGTGAATTATAATGCAAAGGGCTGATTATATGGAACAAAGTGACATTGGGCTGTCAAAACAAAATATCCTCCCCACAAATCACAGTTTTGGACTCCAGCCTGAATTTGGATTGCAGTGCAACAGGGACGCCTGAGCTGTATTTCAGGGAGACTTTGTGCTGCCAGCCTATGGATTTCACTGGGTAAGAAATACATTAGCTTTGATCCAAAGCTCTGTCACTGCACTCATTAATGAGAATGTGTTCAGGTGTTCATATAATTTAAGTTTTGTGATTTCCTTTTCTGTGGTTCTTTTCCTTGCAGATCTGAAGGGGCACAGAGAACTGATATACTTTACGTGGCTGTAATAAAAACAAATACTGAGCAAGCAATTTCCTTGTGATACCATTTTGAAACCCTTCCTTGTGAAGTACAATCCATAGTTATCTGTGGGTGTTGAATTAATTGGAACCCCAGAAAAAAACAAATACTTCTGTTGAAAATGTGAATGTTCACATGTTAGAAATATTTAGGCGGTCAAGTTTATATGAAAAAGAACACAGGATTAACTTAATGCAGTCCTTCAACCAGCTAAGACCAGCCTCAGACTACATGTTCAAAGAGAATCATCCTCTGTCCTTCACCTTTTCTTCCAGCTTAGGCACGTAAACCTTCACTGCTAACTTGAAATGGAAATTGTAGCTCTTAAATGTGGCATCTCGTATCGTATCTAACTCTGGTCTTAAATGCTTAACAGCTACAGGATTTTAAGCAGATGGTTTTGTTGGATGTGTATCTCTCTGTCCGTGCTATCATAAAAATTGACGCCTCCTTCAAGACTGGGTTTTGATTTGAGCTTTCCTTTGCCGTTGCCAATGACAAAAATGTTGATAATTTTAGAAAGGTTGCTATTATTGAGCTAAACATTCAGCTCTAAACTGAAATGATCACTTTTGAGGATGAGACTTGCATTCCCAGTAGAGCTCCTTACTTGATTAGATTATCTAGCTTGGATAAAGTGTGAATTTATCTAAATCCCAAGCTAAACTTTTTGCTAGTTTCTAAAAAGCTTAGTGATGTATCTCCTCTCATTCTCACCTAACTGGCTTCCTTCCTTTCCTCCAATCCATCTTGATATCTCAGAACTTCTGGAAACCTCTGCTGCACTGGTTGCTCTTGTCAAATCCAATGGGATCCTTAGGATCCCTAGAAAAATGAGGAGAAAATATATTGTGTAAAATCTTTGATTCAAGAAAGCCCTGAAGTGGGTGGGATTTGAACAGAGCTGCTGGCCTGAATTGAGACAAGTGCCAAACCCAACACGTTTTACCATTGTCTCCTTGTGACATGGAGTCCATGGCATTTTGTGGAACTTCGAGACAGAATAGTGATTTAGAGAAAGGGATCTCAAAGTCAAAAGCTTATTTGGGTCAGGAATAAGGCTCTGAGAGGTAAGAGGCTGAGTTACAGGACATGAGAATGGAAGGATGAGTTGAAGGAAAGAGAGATTAAGCCTGTTTTAGTGGAAGGAGAGAGACTAGTAGAAGGGAAGTCACTCAAGTCAAACTAAGTGTAGGGTAAATATACAGCTGATATAAAATCAGGATTTCCATCATATGGGAAGTTGTGATATTAAATGTGCTTTTTGTCCCAAATCAGGATTAAAAGATGGAATATCAATTTTTTTCACAAAATGGAAAGTTCTGAAAAACTTCAAATCAGAATTGTTGAAATGCTTCCTTTTGACATTTTTGATCAAAACAAAATGTTTTGACATTTTCCAGTCAAAATGTTTCATTTTGGTTTGGTTCAGCATTAATCTGGGTCTTTGAGCTGCTGCAGTGCCTTGTGGGAGATGTGTTTTGGGTGTCTCATGCCCCTGTTCTCTTTGTTGGACAGGGCTCCCTGGCTGCATCAAATTCTCATAATGCACCATAGCAGTTCAACAAAATGGGAAACTGGTGCATCAAGGGAGACAAGCCTGGCCCATACAGGAAAGTGAGGGCAGGAGGGAACCTGAACTCCAAGTCCCATGAGACACCACAGCGGCCTATAGGATGCTCATTAATGTGGAATTGACCCCAAATGAAATGTTTAAATTTATTTTTTGACAAATCAAAATATTTCAATTTTGGTTGAGCTGACCCCCAAACAAATATTTCATTTTGATTTTCCCAATGGAAAACTGAAAAATGTAGCCAACATTTTTCAGTTTTCCAAGGAAAATTTTTATGTTTTGAAAACTGCATTAACAAGATTTTAAAGCATATTTCAACAGAAAATTCCCAACCAGTTCTAATGAATATACACATTTTCAGGCCTTGTGATCCCCCTCCTCCTCAATGACTTTGAGTTAGGATTGTGCAAAAGCCATCAGTTTCAGTTCATATGGTTTCAGTAATCCAAAACTAGTGGTAGTTCAGATGAGTTCACACTCCATAAGGTTCTGCTAATACAGAAGATTTGATGGCAAGGATGTTACCAATGTATTTATGTCTTCAAAGCATTGGTGGAGGGAGCATAATAAAAAAGATACAGCAAAAGTGAGAAACTGTTCATCTATTTAGAACAGGATCATTTAGGTTATTGCAATGTCAGCTTTGCTTTTATGCCTTCATGATTGAGACTGAAGTAACGCTTGTGATAAAGTGGTATTAACTCACCACTCAATATTTTCTGTTGTTTGATAAGAGCAGTGTTTAAGTACAGCTGGGGTCATTTTAATCCTAATCATAAAATTTGGGATTACTAATTTGGATTGCTTTGTTTCACGTTGATATTGAGATTTTTTTAAACAGAAAAGGCTTCATCAAGGTAATTAAATATCTATTTTAAATCCTTCAATTTTGGCAGAAATATGATCCCAGGGTAGATTCTAGTCCACTAACTCCTGCTGAACACTATCTGCTGAAGTGTGTTCAGAAGGACAAAGTTTGGCAAATGATGGACAGAAACAGTGGTGTTTAGGTTTGATGTAGAAAGCAAATGACTTTGCTGAATAAATATTGTGCTAGGTCTAGGTTTATGCTTGCTCATGAATGCCATATTGGTGGAGAAAAGGTGGCATAGAATAAACACAACAAATTTTCTTAGTACTGGAAGTTGGGTGGCTCTGAAAGTCACTGGGGCCAGTAGAAAACAGGGCAGTAGGGCTTGAGATTGAGAAGGGAATGAAGAATAATAGTCAATGTGGTTTCCAAAACTGCCTGGGGGCCAGAAAAGGCAAGTGTAGCAATAAAAAGGTGGTTAGGGAGTGAGGTGCTGCAAGGAGACAAGCTGTCAATGGACAGAACGGAGAGTGATCACTATCCAAATATTTTATAATTATTACAACAAACCATGGCAAGTGCAATAAACCAGCCACTGAATGTTCAGCAGCCTTGGAAACAACGTTTCTCACATTTTTTCCATGACTCCATACCGTGATTCTGCTTGTCTGGCTGAGTCTCAGTGAAGGCAGCAGCAGGACAGACCTTCCACGAGCCCCAGCCCCAGAGTTGTTGTGGAGGGAGGGACCAAAGGGGAGAGCCTTTCTATAGTGTGAAGTGCCTTTTCATTCCCACTTTCCTGCACAAAAGATTATTTTTTCACTGCCAAGGTTCTCTTCCCATGTACCACTCTCCTACCCCCCTGCAAAAGACAGACATCACTGTTGCTTATGTTGTTATGTTGTGAGCTAATGTCAAGTGGATTTTTATTTTGGAAAAGACAGTAAAGCTGGTTCTTTCTATGAACGTAACTACTTTCCATTGCCCTGATCAAATGAATCCAAGCTAACTAGATAGTTTGAGTGCCTTCTCTCCCCTACCCCCACTATTGTACAGATACATACAGTCTAATGAATAGTGTGACACCTATTATACATTTTTCAGACTGTATAAGCCAAGCTTAACAAAATGAATAAAATTATTCTTTTGCACATTTCAAGCATGAGTTGTGGGCTGAAATTTTCAAAGCTGCCTGAAGAACTTGGATGCCTAATTCCCATCGAACTTAATACATGTCCAAATCTCCTAGCTGGCTTTTAAAGTCCTAGCTATAACATATATTTTGTGAGGAGGCAGGGATACAGAGTGGGGAGAGAGGATACATACTGTGGGGAGGTGCTCTTAATTTAACCTCTCACTTGTTGTCTCTCTTCTCAAAGCAATTCTGTTACCCTGTCCAGGAGTGCACCAACTGAATACTGGCCCTCAGACCAAGACACTTTTCAGAAACAGATTGACATTTATTCTCAGATGATCTGATATAACAGGATTACAGACTTAATTCAGAGCTCTGTTCCTCAACAGGTAGGCTGTCTCCAACAGAGCTGGATTCTAGTAGGGTATATGGAGCTCATATATGACACTTCCCACTTTGTAGGTAACAGTGCAATTATGGGGATTACCAAATGTAAGTCTCCCACTGCTTCATCTCTGCTGCCCTCCTGGGTTTACCAAATACTTGTATGTTCTGCACATCATGGCTGAGAAATCTGGGGAGGTGGAAGGGCCTGTATCTTACTACAAATCTCAGAGCTCTATATCTGTTCATGTTTGAGTAGTGGAAGTTAGAGCCCTGGGCGGGACTAGTGTGGAGCACTGCAGTGGGACTGGGATCCCACAGGTCCTGCTGCCATAATAGCAGGAGCAGATGGGAGCAGGATTAAAAAATAGTCCCGCGCAGGGCTCTAGCAGAAGCATTTATTCACCTGAGAGGCAGGGAGCATCCCCCTCTTTGCCACACAATCCCAAGTCAGTATAGGGTTAGGCTCTCACACTCTCATCTCTTAAAAGGGGAAGGCCACTGCATCATGGGCGTAAAACCAATTTATAGCAGAAGATAATTAAAAAAAAATTAGGAGAGCCAAGAAAATCTCTCTACAAGATCTAAAAAATTAAACTGATGCAATATATGTGTAGACTGAAAAGAGCAAATAGCTCCACCTTTGAGAATGGGAGCACCGGATTCTATATTTTTGCATGGAAGCTGGTACAAAAATACTTCATGGGTTTAAAAATATAACATGTTTTGTGTGTTTTTTCTTTTTTTATAAATTCTAATGTTCTTTCTTCCATATATATCACGTCAGAACAGAACATAGCTGTTGGCTGCTTACTCCCTTTGCTTTTTGGGCCATTTCTCCATCTCGTTTCTGCTGTCTGTGACACAATGGAGATGGTGCAGCTAAGGGCTTCCCTGTCAGTGAGTAATTCACAAGTGACACAAATCAGGAGAACTGTCTCCTTAGTACCTGCTCCTGGGCCCCCTATATAGTAAGCATCCTGGGACAGGAAAAGACATGGCTTGAATGCTCTGCACTCCAGAGATCCTGAGTTGAGGAAAGAGTCTTGAAGGGACAATTCTATAGTGCAAGCTAGATCAGCTCAGAGAATGCTCTAATTTAAGCTGAGGAATCAACTGACCGGGAACTGTGCCTCAGAATCAGAGGTGGGTGGAAATGTGGCAGAAAACCAGCTATGCCTTCCCTTCCCTTCTCATGTGCATTAAGTGTAACTTTTGAGGTCATTATCCCATAAAGGTAGTGGGTTTTATTTTTAAGAAGTTTTCTTATTTTGAATGGCTCGTTAAATCTTTACATCTAGACATCAACCTCACTGGTAACCTCTCCTTAACCTCCAGGCTGAAAATGAGGGCTTTATTTTAAACATTATAACATCCCTTGGGAGGAGGGGAAGAGATGTGCTAACAGCTTATTCTTACACGCCTACTCATTATGTTTCACGTTGTTGACCCTGTAATCATGAACTTCCTTTATTAGCAGGACAGAGTGACATTTTAACATTTCCTTAATTCTATCCACTAAAGTTTCTTATTTGTGATGTTCATTCTGCTGGTGAACATAAGGTCTATAAAAAAGCATTCTATTTTGCAATCCTAAGGCAGCATCAAAGTTTGTATCAGAATGAAACTTGAAAAGTACATAGTAAACTAATTCATATCATTTAAGGTAATTGAAGTATTCACTATATATAGTGAGACATCAAAATGTCTTCAATAATTTCCTTCCCCTGCCCTCCCTCCCACAACATTAAAGAAATGTAACGGGGAGAAAAATAAAGTCAAATTGTAGGCTTGTCTACCTTGGCATTAGCCCTTTAAAGGGAGATTTTCAAAGGCATAAATGGGAAAGTTGAACCTTACCTGCTCTTTGTGTCTTAGAAATTCTCCCCCTTACAGCTGATGCCCGAGAAACATCACACTGCCTCCTCAGTATGACAAGAGAACAGGGGACAGGAGTAAGAATTGGGAAACCTGGTTTCTTTTTTTGGTTCTGCCACTGGCCTGCCACATGTCACCTGGGTTGAGTCTCTTAACTTCTCTATTCCTCATTTCCTCCATCTATAAAACAAGGATAACAAAAGTTGCCTGCTTTTGTAAAGAGCTTTGATATCCATGAATGAAAAGTGTCATACCAGAGCAAAGTACACCCCGATATAACGCGACCTGATATAACACGAATTTGGATATAATGGGGTAAAGATGCGCTCTGGGACGGAGGGACTGCACACTCTGGTGGATCAAAACAAGTTGGATATAATGCAGTTTCACCTATAACATGGTAAGATTTTTTGGCTCCTTAGGACGGCGTTATATCGGGGTAGAGGTGTATTATTATTGCGGCTATATTAACTTTTCCTGCTTTATCTGCTCTTTGAGCAGAACTATGGCCTATGAGAAGGACAAAAATATTTTCATTATCAAGAGTTAGCCTGACCCTCTGCCTGCTCTCCACAGATATTGAAGACAGGCCAGGATCAGCACTTTGTAAATCCTTCAATAACTGTAATGGTACAAACTCATCTTGGTAGTGTTGTGACTGAATACAGAATACAAGATTTGCAGCTTAGGTTTCATTTATAATAATAATTATAATAAAAAGACGTGGTGCCTACATATTATCTTGAGATTGATCAGGAATAAAACCACGAAATCAATACTCAGCAGCTTGTAGCAGGTGCTAATGAATAAATTCCTTCCTATGGATTTCCTATTCCTGCATTTGCCCAGTGAAGATTTAAGTAGCATACAAATATCTACTGTACCTTTATACTATTTTAATTAAAATTGGATTTGATTATACAGTATGATGAAAGAAATAATAAAGTTTAATGTACTTATTCAGTGAATTTGTGACAGATCAGGTACTGCTGAAATATATCACATCTGTATTGGTATCTTATATTGGTTATAATGCAAGTTCTTGATTATTGGATGGTATGTTTTGATAATCAAATTGTCTTAACTGTATTTCCCCTTTCCTATTTGTTCTTTTATTTTTTCTGATTTCCCCTTATTTTTGGGGGAAAAAAACCCTAGGAAATCTGATTTTTTATTTATATTTGACTGAGCGTCAAGAAATAGTTCAGGCAAAGTGGCCTCGTAGGTTTGCAAATACATCATACCAAAAATAAATAAATAAAATATATACAGTCTACTGAAGACTTCTTGCAATATGTTCCCTGCTTGTGCTGCTGTGCATAAAGAGCCACAACATAGACCAGGGTTGGACCCAGGTGCTTTGTCAGTCAGGGTAAAAAATGTTTTCAGTGCCTACCCACCCACCCACGCAAGCCACAAGCAAAAAAAACCCAAGTCAAACAAACTTCCAAAAGTGGTTCCCCCCATTTAGAGGCACAGAGTTATTCCTTTGTTATCCCGTGCCTTTCTGCCTCCTTTTCTGTCACTGTACTCTTCCCTTTATAGCAGGCCTTGTTTTCTCTATTGGTTGTAGGGGTGGGCAGGGCCGTCTTTAGGATTTCTGGTGCCCTAGGCGAGATTATTAAACTGGTGCCCCCGTGCCTGTCTTGCTCTTAGCAACACAAACATAAACTTACAGTACTGGAAAACTTGCCATATGCATGTTATTAAAACCAGTTTAACTTAATTAAGCACACTGAAGCTGACTCGGACTAGCACTAAAGAAGTAGCACTATAGAAACAATTCTGATTTGACAGAACGTGCAATAAATATCATTTTTTTAATTGGTCACATTTTATGTGGAAATTTATATGAAGAGGTATTAAAACAAGGATTAGTTTTTAATAAAAACAATCTTTATGGCTTTTTGGCTGCAAAATCAGTAATAATGTCATCGTTATGACAAAGACAAAATGATGTCATGTTCGATTGCAAGAATATCAAGACCAGTCAAGTTCCTGACTCATTGTAGAGTGGAGATAGTTTTAATGAGCTTTAGTTTGAAAACTCCGTTCTCCTGATGCTACTGTACAGGAATTGTCAGTAGAATACGAGTGGCAATGTACACATTAGGATATATGTCAATAAGTTGGCTGGTCATCGATTTGCATGTGGCAACAACTCAATTTTTTGTACGTTCAAGTCCATTTAAATCAAAACGATCACCGTGCTTCAGGAGCTCTCTTATCAGGGGTCCCCTACGCGGTGTCTGCAGGTGCCCCGGTGCCCGCAGGGGCCTCTCAGTGCACCCACGTACTGGCCCGAGGACGAACATCTGCCGAAATGCCACCAAATTCGGCATCATTTCAGCAGATGCTTGTCTGCCACACAGTCCTTCATCTGGTGCCTGCCAGATGAAAGGTTGGGGACCACTGCTCTAGGCTCTTGCACTTTGTCATTAGTTGCTCTTGTTTCCCTATTTCGTTGAATTAGTCCCGCTCAACCCGCTGCCAGCTGAGTGAATGGAACCCCAGTCCACAGTGGGTTGAGTGGCTCACTGGGGTCTCAGTTGCCGGCCTGCTCAGCCGCTGCCAGCCTGCAGTTCCTTGGGGTCCCAGGCCAGCAGTGGTTCTGAGTGGGGCTGGCGGCCGGACGCCTGGGTGCCAAGGGGCTGCGCCGGAACCCCAGAGCAGTGGTGGACTGAGCCGCTCAGCTCGCCGCTGCGTGCCATCAAAAATCAGTTCACGTGCCACCTTTGGCACGTGTGCCGTAGGTTGCCAACCCTGCTCTATACACTAGTAAGGAGATGAGCATATTATAGTTGTTGGAGGGCTCTATTTAGCAGTAACAGGGCTATAGGAAAGTCAGTCAACATTTTTTGTTTCTCTGATGAAAACTGGCCCACTCCCTTCCCCAATACCAAACTTGTCACAATAATATGTCAACAACTTAATTTTCTGTTTTGTTGCTAAGATATTGATTTTTTTAAAAAAATATTGAAATTGAATTTAGGATGTTAGCAAGCATTTTTGGCAAACAAAGTTGTTAATGACACTTTAAATGGCAACACAGTACCTGCTTTCATGCTGGTTCACCCCCTAGCCTGCTGGTCCAACAGCTGCAGTAGAGAGATAAGTAGAAACTGCAAGACCCAAATCCACCTCTTGGGGTGCAGAGTGGCAACAGGCAGCAGCAAAACCTCAGGTCCGATGCACACACCAATGGGCACCCACCACCAGCCAAGAGACCATGTGAAGTTAGCACAGCATCTGATCTCAGGGACGGGGCACCCATGGAGCCACAGCAGGCTCATCTGCGCCTGTGCAGCTCCCCTGGATGAGATGGATCACTGGCAGCCCCGAGAGAGAGACGCGCTCCTGAGCTAGGGTGACAGATCCAATGTCCTGATTTTATAGGACCAGTCCTGATATTGGAGGGCTTTGTCTTATATAGGCACAATTACTCCTATCTAGGGTGACCAGACAGCAAGTGTGAAAAATCAGACGGGGGTGGGGGGAATAGGAGCCTATATAAGAAAAAGACCGCAAAAATTGGGACTGGCCCTACAAAAGTGGGACATCTGCTCACCTACTCCAACGCCTCCTGATTTTTCACAATGCTATCTGGCTATCCCCAGCCCAGCCCTGTGCACCATTCCAATCCTGGCTGCCGAGGAGTGAGTTACTTTCACTTCATTCCTCAGCAGGCAGGCAGCCAGCCAGCCTCCTCTCTCCCCCAGCACCTCACCAACACAGCCCTGATGGAGGGGAGGGAAAGAGAGGGGGTGCTCATGGGGGGAGGGAGAAACAGGGGGGTGCTCCGGGGGGGGAGGGAGAAACAGGGGGGGTGCTCTGGGGGCAGAGGAGAAGAATGGACGTTATGGGGACAACAAAGGATACTGCCAGAGCCGCCAAGCAGGCCTCACCTCACGACAGGGGAAAGAGTCAACTCACAGGTGATTCCTTCCCCCACTCCTTCCCAGAGACACCAGCAGCCAATCTCCTCCCTCAGACTGTGCGCATTTGGCTCTCAGGACTCAGCAGCCTGCTCTACATGTCCACTGCTTCCCGTCTGTTCAGGTTTCACAGAGCGGTGCGCCCAGACCTAGTGGTGCCCTTGGCAGCTGCCTATCTGCCTAATGGCTAAGGATGGCCCTGGGGGTGGGTGCCTGCCTCCCATGATTGGCAGCTCTGGTGGCTGCATGGGGTTGTGATCAGCTTTTTGCTTGTAACACGAGATAGCCTTTCCCCCTTCCCATCTCTCTATGGCTCAGTGTGGGGTTTGTAGACCCCACTACAGGCCCCACTGTCATAGGCACTATCAAACCTACAGTAATAATAGCCCTGCCCGGAACAGCTTACAATCTAAATAGACAAACCAAATATGTGCATGAAACAAACAAGCTGAGCGGGTGGAGTTGGGCAACAAAGATAATAGCACTGGTTACAAATTACACACTAGTCAGAAGCAGTAATTATAACTCTCAACTCCCTACCTATCTAACATAAAACTGCACTGGTGTTGCAACAAACATCCTCACTAGGGAGAGATCCTGATTTCTCAGTGCAAGGGCTCTGAAGAGAACAATTGATTTTCAACAAGCTGGGAGCACTGCGGAAGTTCCAGAAGACTTAGAAGAAACTAATGTGCCAATCTTAAAAAGGATAAAATGGGATGACCTGGGCAATCATAACCCTGTCAGTCTCAACAATATATTTGAACACGAAAATGGTGTAGCTGATTCAGAACTCGATTAATAAAGAACTAGAATTGTCTCATTAATGCAAATAACATGGGTTAATGAAAAATAGACTCCTGTCAAACTATCTAGATTTTTTTTTGAGGAGATTATAAGTTTGGACTGATAAAAATAATAGTATGACATATAATACTTAGACTTCTGTAGAGGTGTTGTGAACTTGGTACAACTGGCATTTTGATTAAAAATAGAATTATATAAATTAATCGACACACATTAAATGGAACTAAAACTGGCTAACTGAGAGGTCTCAGAATGCAATTGTAAATAGGAATTATCATTCATTTCTTGGCCTTATGCTATTTATCATTTTTATTATGGGCCTGGAAGAGAAAATAAAATCATCACGTATAAGGTTGAAGATGGAAATAAATAACAATAGAAATAAAAATGAGGAGTGGTAAATAATGAAGAAGAGAGGTCACTAATACAGAGCAATTTGGATCACTTGATAAGCTGGTCGTGAACAATGCACATTTTAATATGGTTTCATGTAAATATATACATCTAGGAACAAAGAATGTCAGCTATACTTACATGATGAGGGACTCAATCCTGGAAAGCAATGACTTGGAAAAAGATGTGTGGTTGTAGTGGATAACCAGCTGAATGTGAGTTTCTAGTGCAGTGCTATGGCCATAAGGGCTAACACAATTCTTGAATTCATAAATGGGAATCTCGAGTATAGCTGTTATTTTTACCTCTGTATTTGGCACTCTTGTGTCTGGCACTGGAATACTGTGTCCACTTCTGGTGTCCACAGTTCAAAAAGGACGTTGATAGATGGAGAGGGTTCAGAGAGGATCAATGAGAATGGTTAAAGAATTCGGAGACGTGCTTTATAATGATGGCCTACTCCAGTGTAGTCTATGTAACTGTGATGAGAATCAGGCCATATGTCTTTAAAATGCTACAAGAAGTGTATCTGGACAAACACCTCAGACCAAAATAAATAAGGCTTTTCCAGATGGACATGTAAACTGATACGCTCTCTGTGACACCAATTTGTAGTATATTCCTGAATCATGCAAATGTAAGAAGTTCATTTTCTACAAATTAACTGCTAGTAATTTTTATAGTTTGAAGGTATTTTGTTTTAATTAATTCTCCTTGTTAGTACCTGAGTACCTCATGAGAGAGCAGAAGGACTAGAGATTAATCAGTCAGGGCTACCCATAAGGTCAAGGGATGAGGAAACAAACAGTGAAGTCATTCCATCATTTCCTCTATTACCTCTTATCTAAGCTCATCTTTCAGTTCCCCAGAGAGGAGCTGTAAACAAAATGAATGTTCTTCTGTCAAGAAGAAAGGTGACGGCTTTGTACTGTTGGTCTTCTCTTTCTCTAGTCAGACCCTCTTGGCTAACATGCATGGAGTGCTGGGATTATTGTCTGTTTTTCAAAGCAAAATAAATTTGTGGTGTTTTAAATATGCTGTATCTGATTCTGGTTTCACTTAAATGGGTCAGTGTAACACCACTGACTTCAGTGAAGTGACTTTTGTTTTACACCAATGTGAGATCGGAAACAGGCCCACTAATTTCTTCAGCATGTCTTTAAAACTGCTTT
Organism: Chelonoidis abingdonii; assembly: GCF_003597395.2. Lineage (NCBI taxonomy): Eukaryota > Metazoa > Chordata > Testudines > Testudinidae > Chelonoidis > Chelonoidis abingdonii. The sequence goes on from NC_133773.1 coordinate 41,665,128, forward strand.
TGTCATGAATCTCTCTGCCTTACTGTCATCAAATTCATGAAGTTGAAAGTATTTAATAGTCAAAGCCTGTAATGCAGCCTAACTATAGTTGATTACCACTTACCACCAGAAGAGTCCAGATGTCTTCCATTTTGCTAAAAGGAATTACATCAATTAGAGAAACAGAAATCATACTCTCTTCTGCTGCAAGTGAGCAGCTAGTTTTTTCATTTGTGCTAATCTGAGTTGACATTTTTAAATGATAGTTGTACAGTGAATGGTGTTTTGCTTTCATTTCTTGTTTTGGCATTTTACTAAAGAGTTACTAAAGTGGAAAATTTAATAATCAAAAGGAAGATAAATGACTCCTCTTATTTTACAGTTAAAAACCAAAACTGTGTTTAAAACATGTCAATATTCTGACACACCAACTGAAGCCGCAGCCTTAATACCAGTATCAATGGGCTTTTGTTAGTTTGGGCCAACACTGTACTGTTAGTGAAATTATATATTTTAATTTCCCAAAGACAAAGCTCTTTCCAGGAAGTTTATGCAGTGCATATTGTTATGCAAATAACTAGGGGCCTCTGTGATTCCTCTATCTTTCACTTTTTCTACCATTCATAGATTTCAACGCCAGAAGGGCCCATTATTATAATCTAGCCTGGCCTCTTGCATAACGCAAGCCGTAGAACGTTCCCCAAAACTATTCCTAGAGCAGATCTTTTAAAACCTTGATTTAAAAATTGCCAGTGATGGAGAATCCACCGTGACCCTTGGTAAATTATTCCAATGGTTAAGAACCCTCACTGTCACAAATATATGCGTTTATTTCCAGTCTGAATTTGTCTAGCTTCTGCTTCCAGCCATTGGATTGTATTGTATCTTTCTCTGCTAGGTTGAAAAATATTAAATATTTGTTCCCCATGTAGTTACTTATAGAATGTAAACAAGTCGACCCTTATCTTTCTATTTGTTAAATTAATTATATTGAGCTCTTACAGTCTACCACTATAAGGCATGTTTTCTAATCTTTTACTCAATCTCATGGCTCTTCTCTGAATCCTCTCCAATTTTATCAACATCCTTCTTGACCTGTTGGCAGCGGAACTTACCATGGTATTCCAGCAGAGGTCACACCAGTGCCAAATTCAGAGGTAAAATAACCTACTTGAAATTCCCTTGTTTGTGTGTGTACCCAAGGATTGTATTAGCCCTTTTGGCCACAGCATCGCACTAAGCGCTCATATGCATAAGAGCTCAGCTGATTATCCACCACGACCCTCACATCTTTTTCTGAGTCATTGCTTTCCAGGATAGAGTCCCCCATACTGTAAGTATGGCATATGGTCTCTGTTCCTAAATATATACATTTACATTTAGCCTCATTAAAATGTGCATTGTTTGCTTACATCAAGTTTACCAAAATTGCTCTGTATTAGTTACCTGTCCTTTTCATTATTTACTACTCTCCAAATTTTTGTGTCATCTGCAAACTCTATCAGTGATAATTCCAGGTCATTGATGATAAAAATGTTAAATAGTATAGGGTGAAAAAACAATCCCTGTGCGACCCCACTATAAACACATCCACTTGATGATAATTCTCTGTTTACAATTACATTGTGAGACCTAACAGTTAGCCAGGTTTTATTCCATTTAATGTGTGCCAAGTTAATTTTATGTCATTCTTGTTTTTTTAATTAAAATGTTATGCAGCCCCAGGTCAGATGCCTTACAGAAATCTAAGTATATTTCATCAGCACTATTACAAGTTTGAGTGATAAAAAGTAATCTCCTCAAAAAAAGATGTCAAGTTAGTTTGACAGGATCTGTTTTTCATAAACCCATGTTGATTTGCATTAATTACATTACCCTAATTAATTCTTTATTTATCAAGTCCTGCATCAGTCACTCTATTATCTTGCCTGAGATCAATGTCAGCCTGACAGGCCAATAATTACTCGGGTCATCCTGTTTGCCGTTTTAAAATATTGGCACAACATTAGTTTTCTTCAAATTTTCTGCAATTTCCCCAGTGTTCCAGGACTTATTGAAAACCGAATTAATGGTTCAGAGAGCTCCTCAGCAAGCTCTGTTAAAACTCTTGCATGGAAGTTATCTGGCCATGCTGATTTTAAAAGTGTCTAACTTTACTAGATACTGTTTAACATCCTTCTGAGATAATAGAGGAATGGAAAGAGTGTTATCCTCATATGGCAGGACTACATCATCTGTTGTTTTCCCAAATACAGAACTGAAACATTCACTGTACACTGCTGCCTTTTTTGCATTATTATTGATGAAACTGCCATTTTTGTCTTCTAATGGACCATTGTAGGAATTTTTTTATTCCTAATATACTTAAACTCTTCCTTATTGTCCCCAACTCTAATGGCCATAGATTTTTCCTTTATTGCTTTTCTTCCCTTATCAATTTTCTACATTTTGTAGCTTCTGATTTATATTTATTACTATCAACTTTTATTTTTATATATATTTTATTTTTATAGCAGCCTTCATTTCCCCTCAAATCAGGTTGGTTTTTTTAACCAATATAGCCCTTTCCCTCAGTTGTGGGATTATGGCATTTTGGGCATTTAGTAAAGTGTTCTTAAACAATTTCCAATTATCACTCATATTTTTCTGATTAAATTCTTTCTCCCAGTTGATTTGCTCATAATTGTTTTCAGCTTTATGAAATTGGTCCTTTTAAAGCACCAAGTACTGGTCTGGACTTTATTCTGTTTGCTCATTATAAATGTGTTCAAGTCATGATTGCTTGTATCTAAGCTACCATTAATTTTCAGTTCTGTGATCTGTTTCTCTTTAATTGTCAAGATGAGGTCTAATATATAATTTCCCCATGTTGGCTGCAATACTTTTTGAGTTAGGAAATTGTCTTCTATAATATTTTGAAATTCATATGATATTTTATTACTGGAAGCATGAGACCTCCAGCATATGTCATTCAAACTGAAGTTCCCCATGATCACACAGCTTTCCCCCCTACATGTTATACATAGGACGACTGGCTCCTTTTAAGTACCTATTTCCTAGTGTGATTTGGTGGCCTGTAGCAGATATCAGCCAATACCCCATCCTGTGCTTTATTGTTAGAATATTGATCCATAATCATTCAAAATAATTTTCTTTCAAGTTATCAGTGACTCAGAAATAAGTAATTTTAAACATAGAATGCCACTCTCCCTCCTCTTTTGCCCACTCGATCATTCCTGAATGGGTTATAACCATTGATTTTAACATTTCAATCATGCAGATCATTCCACCAGGTTTTAGTCATACCAACTAAATTGAATTTATGTGCATAAACTAGTAATTCCAATTCCTCTGGTTTGTTACCCATGTTCCTACCGTTGGTATATAGAAAATTAAATGTTTTCTTCTGGTTTTGACCTTTAGCTCCTTGACTAATTTTGTTCTCAATATCTCAATTTTGTGCTTATATAAATATATGCTCATATCTTCCTTCATTTTTAGAAACTCTTTGTGACATCTCTTGCTCTGGCAATGTGCCAGGCTAAGGTTAATATTCTTTAACAACAACATGTGGCCCAGCCATGATGAACAATAAGGGTCAGAGGTTAGAGATATATGCTTAAGGCTAATTGCTAAAGTTATTTGTCTGGCTTATGTTATACCTGTTGGATTCTGCCACATTAAAAGACAAGTCTGTTGAGTGCTTTAGTGCAGTTTACATTATTGTAAATTCTTAGAATACAACAAAGAAACACTCCACTGATCATCTCATTAGAGGCTTATTTGTTTAGATTTGGATGGTTTCTCCTGTTTGATCTGGTAAGAAGCACGTTACTTTTAATGTTCTAGAATTGAAGAGGGTGGTTTTTTGTTTTTAAAAGGCTTAAATCCAAACAAAACATCTCTATCTGGGGTGCAAAATGAGAAATAAACTTATTAAATGTCTCTGGGCACATTGTGTACAACTAAATAGAACAAATTAGCAATGTTAACACAACGCTGAGCGAGCCTGACTTAATGAACAAAAAGCAAGGTTATTCAGTATCAAGATGGATACATTAACCCCACCAGCCCTCAGAACCAAATACCAAACCTTTTATTTCAAAAGCTACAAAAATTCTTCCACACCCCCACCCCTAGCTCCCATTTGATTGTCATAGTTTTTCAAATACCTAGCCTGATTAAAAACTGTGGAAAATTATATGATTGAAACTATAACCTAGTATGCAAAATACTTCTAACAGGATGGGTCAATGCCATCAAAATGTCTATTCTCCCTAAACAAATTTATCTTTTCCACCACTAACTTTTTCAAATGTATTAATGGACTCTTTATTTCATTCATTTTTTCAGCTAATAGCAATATTTAAAAACTATGTAGATGCACTGAATTTCTCTTTGGACTGATGGTCTGCCTTATTATTATTTATTTATTTTATTTTATTATTAATCATTATTATTATTTATTTGTATTACCATAGAGCCAAGGACCCCATTATGCTAGTTGCTGTACAATCATAGAACAAAAAGCATGTACAGACTAAGTATCAGATCAGTTGTCTGGCCCGTCTAGTCCCGTATCCTGTCTCCAACAGTGGCCAATACCTGCTGCTTTAGAGGAAGGAGCAAGAAGCCCCATAGTGAGCTGTTATGTAATAACCTACATCTAGGAGACGTTTCTTCTTAACCCTCATCAAATAATGGTTGGCTTATGCCCTGAAACATAAGAGTTCATATCCCTACTAAAAATACCTAACTTTGTTTAATCCATCAGTGTAATTGGTAATGCTCTCTTTATCCATATAATTTTTAATCATATTAAGCTCTTGACCTGAAAGATATCTTGTGGAAATGGGTTCTATAGGCCAATTATGTGTTGTGAAAAAGCTGTTTCTTTGTATCAGTTTCAAATTGATGCCTTTTAATTTCATTGAATGTGCGCTTGTTCTTGTATTATGAGAAATAGTTCCAATCTTTTCAATCTTTCCTCATATATCACTTAGGGAAGAAAGTGAAGATTTATTATTTCCCTGGGATTCTCCTTTATTATTAGATCAGAGATAGGTTTGAAATTAACTACTACTATTAATTCATATATGGAAGATGTAACACATTCTTTGGAGTATGACCATTTACAAAATATGTATGTAGACATGCATCCGACGAAGTGGGTATTCACCCACGAAAGCTCATGCTCCAATATGTCTGTTAGTCTATAAGGTGCCACAGGACTCTTTGCTGCTTTTATAAAATATGTACAATTCTATCTTTACTAATTCACACTATAGCCTGGATGATAGCCAGTGGAAAGCAACAAGAGTGGCAAAAAAATTGCCCACCTCAATCTTCAACTGTTGAGAAGATTGCATCACATCCTATCAGACACAGGGCTGGCCATGACAATCCATGCACTTGTGACTTCCAAGCAGAGCTGGTCAGAAAAATGTCAACGTAACCATTTTTTGTCAGAGAATGCTGTTCCACTGGAATCAAAATACTCTGTGGAAATCCTGTTATTACTGAAATTTCATTTTGGAGAAAAAGCAGAAAATAAGGTTTTGACAATAAAAACATCCAGTTTTTCTATTTCCAGAACAAAACATTTTGATTTTTCCATTCTGGCTGCTAGGCCGCCCTATCCTGCTTGCGAGGGGCACTGTATAGACTCTGGCCATTAGGCCGCACTGCTCCCACACAGGGAGTGATTTACGTGGACTCTGGCCATTGGGCCACACCACCCGGGTACTTGGGACAATTAGCTTTACCTCAGCTCTTCCCCTCTTGCCTACTCCCCACCTCCGCATAAATGGTGTGGCAGAACTGTCTAGAAGTGGGAGGGGAGCTGGAGTATAATGTGCTCCGTTGATCCCTGACCTGTGGAATGCCTCCGACACAACCTCGACCAGCTGCAGGTCAGAGGAGGCATAAAAGTGGCTTAGAGACACTTTTGCCTCCTGCCCAAGACCAGCTGCACTGACCATGAGTTTTTGACACCTTGGAGGGGTGTAATTTACTTTGTTTTCCTATTGAATCTAGGGGGCAAAGAAAAAGCCCTTAGTGCAGCAAGAATGGTGGGTTTGCCCTGTTTGTTGTTAGAGTGCTGTCATGAGAAAATTCCATACAAGTAATATGACCCTGGTTAGCACAACTTTCCTTTGGTTGGAAAAGGATAAATAATCTGCATACATACATGCTCATTTGAAATAAGAACACAGTGAATTTTGACTTTCTGTAAATTTAGGTCATTGTCTATAATAGTTTGAGTGATTATAGTTTTGCCTGGGGTAAGTTTTTTAGAAAAATGTTTGAAACTTTAGAAAGAAAAGGAAAAAGCCAAGAGATATTTTATTTACTAAATTTCCTAAGAGCCCCTTCATGGAAAAAAATTATTGCAACATCATGGCTCATTTGGAGAGGGAAGTACATGTTTTGCCCCTCTAATATAATTTACTCTCTTGTGATTCATTTAGCTCTCTCCTACCATATGTGAACATTCTCATTTATCCACCAGAAACTGTGCAATGCCAGCCACATTTGAGTAAGAAGAACACACGCGGACTATGCATGTGTACATATGAGTTACACTTTCATTAGCAGAACTAATCAGATTGTAAAAACAACTGATACACAAGTATTTTCATACATCATAGCCGTGAATTCAGTTTGCTCTGTGTGATGGGGCAGAGCAACCTACACTGGTACCGCAGGGGTTAACCCTTCTTTCCTAGCAGAGGAAGCCACACCCCGGAAGCTCTCCTGGGCATGCTCAAACTGGACAACAGGTATAAAAGCCTGCAGAACAGCTCAGTCAGGGCTGACTGTTAGAGGAGAAGGAGGTATGCTGTTAGCTCTTGAAGAGGGAGAGCCTGTGTGCCAGGATCTGGAAGCTAGCCAAGCCAGGACATGCCCTGATACCCAACAGATGACATCAGAGTAGGAGGACAGACTGGAGGACCCCCCTGCAGCAGAGAGCCTGGCATTTATGGTAGGAAGTGACCCAGGGGAACTTTAGAGGCAAATGATGTTAGAGCTGCATAGATGCTTGGTGTGTTGTGGGTGGATCCCTGCTGAGTGGGTGGCAAGGGGAGCTTGTCATTACCAGGGCTCTGGGTTGGGACCTAGTGGAGAGGGTGGGACTGGGTACCCCTACCACCTCACCCCTGAACTGTGAAGGAATTGCATGGACTCTGGCCACTAGACTGCACTACCCTGCTTGTGAGGGGGTTTTCATGGACTCTGGCTGCTAGGCTGCACTACCCCACTGATTGTGGGGATGGTATAGACTCTAGCTGCTAGCTGCCCTACCCTGCTTGTGAGGGGTACTCTCTAGACTCTGGCCATTAGGCCACACTGCTCCCACACAGTGAGTGATTTGTGGACTGGCCATTGGGCCACAGCACCTGGGTACTTGGGGCAAGGTACATGGACTTTAGCTGATAGGCCACACTACCTTGCTGGCCAGAGGTGATTGTGTGGAAGGAGGCCATTAGGCCACAATTGGCCACCCACAGAGAGATGGGTGTGGGAACTTGAGTGGTGAGGCACTGACACCACATCCCACCCCTGCCACAAAGAGGTGCTGTGGTGCCAGGCCTGCCACACTCTGATTCATGGGGTCATAGTGTTTGCCAGTATTCAGACACTGCTATGTATTTGAATCCAAAAGTTTCATGAATTTAAATGAGTGTTTATTCATTGAAAATTCAGAATTTTTCAAATGTTCTCTTTAAGTTTCAATCAGCCAATCATAGAGCAAAAACTACTATGTGAATATTTATGCAACATAAACACTAGCTGAAAGGAAACTCATGGACAATGCATAGGCTGAAAATTATTTATCAAAAGGTTTTGATAAATGCTTCTAGATGTAATTAAAGTATTTGCAAGAATAAGGATTTGTTCACAAACAACTCTATAATGAAAGTATGGAGTACATTTAAAATGGATATTTCTCTCAAAATGAATAGCTTAACCAGTTCCACTAATGAGATTAAAAACTGATATTATATTGATATAAATATTATGATATTTGCAGAGTAAGAGGATTTATTACTATTGTTTGTATTATAGAAGTGTCCAGAGGCTCCCCATCAGAATCAGGGTGCCATTGTAGTGGGCATAGAATTATATACATGTAACTCATTTCCCCACACCCAGTTTTGGATAATTTTGGCCATTTTCCATTGACAGTTTATAACTGCTCTGCAAAGATACCATCTCCAAAAAAGCAGATGTACACAACTTTAGAAACTGAATATTTTCCTTTTTTGAGTTTTGTATTAAAATCTAAACCTAGACTGAATACATATAGGAAAGACCAGGATGTATTGAGTAAGTATTAGGATAGTAACATAGGTATTATGAATGTAGAACACTCCTTTTGAGCAGTATGTGGAAGGGATGAGGGTGTGTGTTTACAACCTACAATAAGGACTAATGGTTGAGAAGCAGATACTTTAATGCTTGAAAGAAGCATCTCCCCAATGTCTCCCTTCCTAATATTCCTAAAAGTCACATGAGAAGGAAGGAGAACCAAGAGTTAAAACTCAGGAAAAACTGATTTAACTCTGTTAGGAATAAAAATCCGCATGTTCCTATATAAAAACTAAATATGCAAACTGAAAAGGCTTCAGTAGAGCAAATGGGAGTGATTAGTACTGCTTCTGATGCTTTTTCAGAAATTCAGAGTATATGTTGTGTTTAAAAAAAAAAAGGAGGGGATAGCAAACATTCAGTAGAGCATCTCATATGAGGCTTGTGGTGGGGTGCACTCCCCACACTAGCCCTGGAAGAGCTGAATTAGGCCAGGTGGGCCCAATCAGCCAATTAGACTGCAAGCAGGGGAGATTTAGGCTGGAGGGAGGCAGCTAATTAAGGACAGGCTCCTCTGTGCAGGGACAGGCAGGGCCTGTACAAGGCCAGATAGCCAGCAACAGAGTCAAGGCTGCAGTTGCTCCCTGAGTAGAGGGAGTTGGAGCTGGCAAACACAGTGAGGAGAGGGAGGAAGCCAGATGTATAGTCCTACCTCTTGCTGTTATTTCCTGGAGCTTCTTCCTATATAAGGACTGTTGCTGCTTGTTGTAGGGTCTCTGGGCTGGAACCTAGGCCCTTCCTCTACTAGCCACTGGGGAGGGGTAAGGGTGTTGGAAGCACCAGCCAGACCACAGGTCTAGAAAGATTGTGAATTGCCCAGAAAGGGAGGACTTTAGTGACCAGGTCAGAGGGCCAAGCCACAGAGGAAGCTGCACACTTAGGAGAGAGCAGGGCAGCAGTGGGAGAAGACAAAATGGGAGAGAGAGTGCAAGTTGGCAGAGCTTATCCCCAGGATGGCCAGCAGGAGGTGCCACTGTGGTGAGTGTACTCTGACATGACTGATCTAGGGATTGTAATCCCAACACAATACTGGAAGGAATTTTAGAGAAGCCACAGGCATTGAAATGAAAGATGTGCTTGTAGTCAGTTATAACGAACTTGTTCATGTGTATAGTTGACTTTAAGGCAGAGGAATGTTTTGGGGGCACATGGTGGGGCCTGTGCCAGCCCCCATGGGGGCAGGGGGGGAGTGTCATCTGGCCCCAGCCTTGATCCCCCCCTTACTCCTGTTTCTGCCCCCTGAGCTGTGGCCCTGCTGCAGGGGCCCTGGATAGGGGCAAGTGGGGTTTCCCCCTGAAAAGTTGGGGGACATTGTTTTAAGGCTGTTTACACTGCAGCTGGATTCATGTGGACTTTGTGGCACAGACCATCAGCAAGGGCTAGCCCCACGAGTACAAGCCTGCATGACACCCTCTTGGCCCTGAGCTTAGTCTTTTATATCCTTTTGTAAGAGGGACATCTTCACCTTTAAGTGGTTGGCAGGGGTCAAGGAGCAACTGGTCCTGTTGTGATAAATGAGTGGGGGTAGTGCCCTTTTGTGGACAGCCAGACAGTTAGCTACAAAATCCCTCTTGGTGCTGTTCTCTACTTGCTTTACCTGTAGAGGGTTAACAAGCCCACATGTGAAAGGAGTGGGCACCTGACCAAAAGAACCAATAGGAGGGCTAGAACTCTTCAAAATGGGGAGGGGAAACTTTCCCTTTGTCTGTTTTCTGGAGAGGGGACAGAACAGGACAAGGCTAATGCTATGCTGTAAAAAGCTTTAAAACCAGGTATGAAAAAGCATCAAATCTTACCTCAACCCTACTCATCTAAAACCTAATATGTAAGTAATCAGGGAATGTCTAGACAGATGTGATTAGGGTTATTTCTTGTTGGCTTGTGGACTCCTCTGTGCTAACCTCAATGCTTTTTGTTTTGCTTATAACCTTTAAGCTGGGTCTCAAGTAGGTTATTCTTAAATTTTGTAAGGTTTTTTAAAATCTAGGAAAACCCTAAGTTCACATGTTTCTTTTTAATTTTACCTTTTTAAAGTACAGGATTGGATTTTTGGTGCCCTAAGAAGTTTGTGCATATGTTTAAAAGCTGGTGGTAACAGCTGATTTCCTTTGATTTTTCTTTCTGAGCTCTTCCCTGGAGAGAGAGTGAAAGAGATTCAGGGTGCCCCCCAGGAAGGAATTCCCAAGTACGCCTTTCTGGTTTAAAAGGTTTTTTGCATTTGGATGGTGGCAGCATCTACCCATCCAAGGTCAGAGAAGCTGTAACTGTGGAGTTTAATAGAAGGCTGGAGTGGCCAGTATTTTTAGAATCCTTGCAGGCCCCCACCTTCTGCAGTCAAAGTGCTGGAGTGGGGAATCTTCCTTAACACTTGTTCTGGAGGAAGCCCAGCACACATGTTAGAAATCAGTTGAGTATCACCTACTGATTAAACCTGATTCCTCGCTGGGGGGATGTAAGTCAGGGCTTCAGCCCCTTGAGGGTGGTGGGGATCAGGAGAGAGCTGAGAATATGCTGTCCTGTAGCTGCAGCAGAAGGCCACCTACTTACACCAGCCCTCCTGTCCTACTCTAGTTTCCACATGTAGTTTGGAGACTACAGAAGCTAAGGTTACCCAGGCAACTAGGGCCGGCTCCAGGCCACAGCATGTCAAGCATGTGCTTGGGGCGGCATGCCGCAGGGGGCGCTCTGCCGGTTGCCGGGAGGGCAGCAGGCGGCTCCAGTGGACCTCCCGCAGGCATCCCTGCGGAGGGTCTGCTGGTCCCGTGGCTCTGGTGGACCTCCCACAGGTGTGCCTGCGGATGCTCTACCAGAGCCGTGGGACCAGCGGACTCTCCGCAGGGACGCCTGCAGGAGGTCCACCGGAGCCACGGCACCAGCGAGCGGCAGAGTGCCCCCTGCGGCATGCCGCTGTGCTTGGGCCGGCGAAATGGCTAGAGTTGGCCCTGCAGGCAACCTTAACTCTTCCTCTTTGTTTGTATGTATTATTGATACAGCCTTCGATTACATGATCACATCCTATTTCTCCAGTGATACAATACAGGAGCTTACTGTTTTTATTCTACAATTTTAGTCACATGTACAGCATCTTCTATTACTGGATACCATGCTGTGAATGACAGACTGAGTCTATGAAATTATTTGTGTACAAAGATCAAACCTGGTATGTAATGATTAAAGATGGCTTTTGTGGCGGAATACTTTTTACTATACACCAGGCTTCCAGGACTTTGGCTATGTCTACACTTGAAGAGGGATACGATTCTCAGTTTACGTATAAGTACCCACACTAGCTCTGCTCGAGCTAGTATACTAACAATAGTAGCATAGCATGGGCAGCAGATAGGGCTAGCTTTCTCAAGAGTGTACCTGCCCAGCTGGGGTAAGTATTCAAGTGGCTAGCCCAAGTCATCACCACAGCTAGCACAACAGAGCTAGCATAGGGATTTCTGAGCTGGGAATCCTGCATAATTTAGTTACATCTTCGTAAGACTTAACCCACCTCAAACACTCCATACTGCTTTTGCAAAGAAAATCTAATTATGAATCAGCAGCAAAAATGAATCCTGTAGCAGCTCGTGCAGAACTTGAGGGAAGAGTTTGGAGTAAGTACTAGGAAAGTCTGTGCACAAGACTAGTATGCTTGCTGCAGTTGAAACACCTCTAGTTACCTCTCCTAATAGAGACAGTTTAGTTTTACGACATGGAGTCCTTCTGAGGTTATTTCACAGCATGCTATAAATGAAACCATGTCGTACAGAGATCTGTAAAATTTTTAGTATATTGTTACATCTCACTTTCTGCTTTCAGATGGACAAAGATTGGCAGACAGGAATCCTTAAACTGTAACTGACACCATCAGGGGAAGTCCTTGTGCTTGCCAATGGTAGGATTCATACATTGTTCACTTAAGCAGAAGTAGTTCTGGTAAATTCAAACACAAGTGGCCTGAATTGTATAATTTCCAAGAAAACTATTTCATGTGGATCCCTTATTGCATTAAACATATTTTGAAATATTTCCTGTCAACAAATCTTGAATAAATTAATGCAATTAAGATTTATTACAATAAGAATGTATTTTTACTCTTGTAGAACAATATCAAAGTGGAAGCTAATTCATATCCTGCCTTTCAAGTCAGAAATGCTATTGCTAAGCAAGCCAGTAACGCTGGCATGCTTTGGAGCTCACCCTAGAAAGTCAACCTAATTATTCAGCATATTTTGATCTATTGTTTGAAGAAAGAAAAGTTTCTATCACGGGTTGCAGTTATACAACTGCTTTGACCTAATGGATTATTCATTATTTCTAGATGGGAACTAACATTGTTCATTTTTTTTGGTGGGGGTAAGGTTACCCTGTGCTGGGGATGCCAGATTTAACTATCTATATGCTACTGTTGCAGGGTAATTGACCCATGCATTGCTGTGGACTCGCTAATATCTGTATGCCATTCCAAAGGATCAGAGGTTTGGTTTGGATAAGCAATCAGCTGGTTAGCCTGTGTTTAGTCATTCATATCAGGATGATGTCAGCATAACCACACTAGGGCATGAGACCATTTTTCTGGGAATGACTTTATTGTGCCAGCCAGTCAGTGGCTGTGTGATTCCCAGAAGTATTTCTGTTAGGGGTGGTGATGATCATCTGAAAGCAGCAGCTGTAAATATGTATGAGAGCTGGCCCGTGAAGCCTAGGAAAAGGTAATATTTTCTTTGTATGAATGGCAACTAGATACTGCAGTGATGGGCACCTTAGAAATACATGCAATGAAACATAAGCTTATCTTCTCCCATTAATTTCCACAAGCAGAGGAAAGTCTGTGCCTAGGAATGCAGACTAGAGGAATGCAGAGATGGACTGTGATGCCTTTGCAGCATGCTCCTTGTCCCCAAGGTATGGATCTTGGAGCGGGTGGGGGAGAGTGAGGAGTAGGTTGGGGAAAGAGGGAAGGGCAAGAGGAGGCTGAAAGGTCTCTTCCAGATTCTTCTCCCATCATATAGCTACCCTGCTCCAGGCTGAGGTGCCAGGAGCAGCCATGTTCAGGAAAGCCTCATTCAACATTGTCCCTGATTCACGGGAGCTAGATGAGTTTGGGGACCATTGGAGAACAGTGTTCTCCACTGAACACAGGGGAACTATGAGTTTGCAGATTGGACTAGTAACTTCTTCAGGAATGCTTATGGGGACACCACCTCCCAAGAGAACTACAATGAAATTCAGTTAACTGAAACTCATTGTTCTCTTCCCCACCCTCTCTTCTGTCTGAGAATAACCCACAAGAAGAATTTGACCTTAAATAACTATTTGATTATACTATGACTCAGTTACCCCTACAATTGGTTCCAATATTATTTTTCAGAGTAAGCTTTGCATTGTCTTTGAAGCTCCAACCAATTTGTCTCTTAAACTTTCTGATAACTTCTCAATCTCCTAAATTCCACACACTCTCCTCTCTCCATCTTTCTCAGTGCCTCCCGCCAGGACATTTGGATTAATGAGAACTACAAAACAGCCCAGTTCTTATACAACTTTTGTAATGAAAATGCATTTTTTTACAAACTGGCACCAATTTTACCAACTAATCTGAAATGTTAGAGCACACTGCCAAATACAAACAAAACCCATTAAATTATTGTCACTAATATGATCAACTGGAGAGAACAAATTAAAAACAGCAAAAATGCACATCTCCCCCGCAACACTTAAAGCTTAATTATAGAGCTGCATTCTGTGCTTTGCTAAGATGCAATAGAGCCAGGACGACTGACCAACACTGAGTCATCACCCACTGAATATCCATCTAATTACAGGAATTTGTGTGGCTTTTCAGTTCTCATTTTTGGCTTTATCTCTTGACTCACAAAATCTAGAGGACCCCGCTGTCTCTACTGGTCTTACTAGGTGGCAAAGGATGGGAATTACAGTAGAGATGGGTGAGGTGAGATTCCAATCAAATATATACCTACACATGTAGCGTTAAACCTTGAAATTGTTAGAGCACTAGTGACTGCTCATAAAGATGTCTTCTCTAGTAAAGAGTAAAAAAAAAAAATTGGGTTTGTTTATTTTAGCGAGGAGACTGACTGGACATGCTAAAAATATACAAAATGTGTGAGAATATAGATAACTAATTATACTTGGTTTGTAGAACGTATTGCCAGAAGGTACCATGAAGCCAGTAGTATATCAGGATTCAATAAAGACGTTCCCCAGGTTACGCAAGATCCGACTTACACAAATTCACACTTACAGAAATAGGATTTTCGAGTTGTGGAAACTTTTGTGTAATGTATGGGTATGGATTTCCAACTTGTGCAAAATTCAAGTTACGCAAGGCTTTGTGGAATGGAACAACTGCATAAGTCAAGGGGCATCTGTATGCTATTAAACAATATATAGATAAAAATACCCAGACCTATAAGAATAATTACAAAAGCCCCAAGAGTTTAAGAAGGTATAAACACTCCTACTTTAGGGTTTTAGTTGACCTCTAACTATTGGTATTGGAAGGAAACTCTTCAGGAAGCAGGTAACTCCATAGCTGCCTGCTGCTGGATTTTTTGCTCCTTACTCTAAAGTACTGACCAGTTTCAGTGCCAGGATACTGGACAAGTTGGATCACTGATCTGATCCAGTGTGCCAATTACTATATTTACTAGTATGAACTATTATTGGACCATTGAGTTTACAGTAATTTATTATGCTTCCATTGAATTAAATACTTTGGATCACACCCAAATCACCTTTTTTCACTTTGTTGTATTTGAATATAGGTGTTGCACCTACTCAAATATCCTAACTAATAATAAGACTGCTAAATAACAAACCAGGAGTGACTTCACCCAAAAAAAATTGGTTTCTATTTTGCAGGGTTATAAATGGACCTGTTTGAAATCATCCACAGTATTTTAATCAAAATTTTGGCAGAAATTTTGATGGACAAACAAGTTTGATTAAAATACTGAGAAAAATGTTGGTAAATATTCTTGGTTTTAAACTTTTTGTACATCTTGATATTTTTCATGTAGAGTACCAATTTTGAAAAAGCTATCTTTGATAACTTTTCATACAGAAATTTGCATCTAGATCTACCAATGAACAATCCCTAATTATTTGGTACTGTAATAGCCAACAGTCTTTACAAAGAGCGTCTCGAAAGCAACTGTAAACATACCTAAGTAATACAACAAACAATTAAAGTATTAAAAGCATCCTCAACTGGATTTTTCCCTTACCCAAGTAGGTGTACTCTAATAGCAATGTACCAATTTACAGCCTGTAGGAGATTCTCTAGGCTCAAAACTGACCATGAGGGTACGTCTACACTATGGGATTATTCTGATTTTACATAAACTGGTTTTATAAAACAGATTGTATAAAGTTGAGTGCACGTGGCCACACTAAGCACATTAATTCGCTGGTGTGCATCCATGGTCCGAGGCTTGCACTGTGGGTAGCTATTCCGTAGCTATCCCATAGTTCCCGCAGTCTCCCCCACCCCTTAGAATTCTGGGTTGAGAGCCCAGTGGCTGATGGGGCAAAAATCATTGTCGCGGGTGGTTCTGGGTAAATGTCAGTCATTCCTTCCTCCAGGAAAGCAATGGCAGACAATCATTTTGCACCCTTTTTCCCTGGATTGCCCTGGCAGACACCATAGCACGGCAACCATGGAGCCTGTTCAGCTTTTTTTAGTCACCTTCTGTGTACTGGATGCCGTGGACAGAGGCAATACTCCAGCGCTACACAGCAGCATTCATTTGCTTTTGCATGATAGCAGAGACGGTTATCAGTTCTGTAACGTCTGCTGCCAGTGTAAATTCTCAATGAGATGACAGTTATCTGTCATTCTGTACTGTCTGCTGCTATCATGGGTGCCCCTGGCTGAGGTTGGCCGGAGGCGTAAAGGCAAAACTGGGAATGACTCCCTGAGTCAATCCCTCCTTTATGGTTTCTAAAAATAGTCAGTCCTGCCTAGAATATGGGGCAAGTGTACTAGAGTACCAGTGTATCAGAGCACAGCTGCTCTGTATCAGATCCTGCAGAAATGATTAGCTACATGC
>NC_133773.1:41682588-41750242 GCF_003597395.2 Chelonoidis abingdonii
GAGGCCAATACCATCGATTTGCGGCCACGCTAACCCTAATCCAATATGGTAATACCGATTTTAGTGCTACTTCTCTTGTCGGGGAGGAGTACAGAAACCGATTTAAAGGGCCTCGTAGTGTGGACGGGTACAGCGTTAAATCGGTTTAACCCTGCTAAAATTGGTTTAAAATGTAGTGTAGACCAAGCCTGAGCCTCTTTCTTATGTTTTCTCTGAGGGGAGCTGGGTGAGTGAGTCTGTTAGAGAAAGAATTCAAATCTTTAGTTGATGTAAATTAGTAGTGCCATTAACTACTGAAGTTGCACCAGTTTTCATCAGCTGAGGATCTGTCCCAGTGTTTGCAGAGAACAGCTGTTACAAGCAAGAAATTTCCTCTTTGAAAGCTACAGGTTCAATTAGTGTCCCCACTCTTGGAAATGAAGCTCTACAGATGAAGTATACATTCACCTTGATGGTGTTGGCTACAGTCCTATTCAGACAAAATAGAAGGTCATGTGAGGAGACCTGGCAAGACCAGGCCTTGAGTAAATCATCTTGGAATGTCATGTGACAGTTCTAAATTAGTGTCTTATGTTCCCTTCCCATATTAGCAAAGACTTTAGCACATTTTGTCTAGGTAAGTTTCATGCTATCTTGTATATGATTTGAAGTATCATTAATTGCTTATGTCTAATGTATGAAGAATGTAATTGAGAGTGACATAATACAGTAATTGGCATGGTGCAGATTTTTCTGTATTTTTCTGCCTGTTTTACTTTTCTCTAAATTCCCGGCCATTTCTTAGTCTAGATGCAATAAATCGCCCCCCAAGCACTCTCCTGTCTCCTGTACTCCAGCGCTGCGAGAGGCACAGGCAGAGTTGGAGGGGGAGCAGCAGCAGTCAACTCACTGTGGTGAAGACCCCATGTAGACCAGGATTTGGGCCGAGATTAGTGTTTATATCCACTCTATTAAACTGAGGGGAGGGGAATATTTTGGTCATTTCAGAGACCTAAAAATCCTAATTTTCCTTAAACAACCTTAGATGAATAATGAGATTGAAAGTGAGTGTTACGTTGTTGTGAAAAGTGTATCCTGTACATAATCTGTTTTAGCGGTAGAATTTATCAATGCTGCTGTTGCAAATGTGAAAAAAACCAAATACTCTTTTGAAGTGGAAGAGATTGTTTGTGTATTCTCCTCTCACGTGCAACACCTTGACTGGGGTTGCACGGGCTCATAGACTTTCAGGCCAGTAATAGTCTGCACTTTGCAGGCCACAGAACCTTGCCCACCCACTCCTCTAATAGACCCGTAACCTCTGGCTTAGTTACTGAAGTTATCAAATCTTGATATAAATACTTCAAGTTTCAGAGAGTCCACCACTTATTCCAGTTGAAACCAGCAAGTGACCCACATCCCACACTGCTGAAAAAAGTAGGGAAAACCCCCAGAGCCTCTACCAGTCTGACCAGGGGAAATTCCTTCCTGACCCTAAATACCTCCCATTGCACAGGGTGGGACAGTGGTCCTACCTTTCCCTTCCCCTGTAACTCAAATACTGTAGGGACACTTAAATGAGCTCTGGTCCCTTTTTTCTGATAGCAAGAAGAATATCCACCTCGTTCAGTTGTGGTAAGCACTTTCTGAGAAGTTCAATTTGTAGTTTGCCCCCTCAGGTTTATTAACCAGGGCCGGCTCCAGGCACCAGCTAAGGAAGCAGGTGTTTGAGGTGGCCAATACAAAGGGGCAGCACTTCATCTGGTACTAGGGCGGCCCATCCAAGTCTTCGGCGGTAATTCAGTGGTGGATCCCTCAGTCCCTCTTCCTCTTTGAGCTCCTGTTGAAGAGGAACAGAGGGATTGAAGGACCCGCCGAACTGCTGCCAAAGAATGGAGCGGCTCCATTGAGCTGCCATCGATCGACACTGTTTTTGCCGCTTGGGGCAGCAGAAAACTTGAAGCTGGCCCTGTTAACTTTAACATTTTGTGCCATGTGCTTTTGGATTGTAAGCTCATCACTTCAGAGATCAGTTACATAAAATATCTGGGACAGATTTCTCATTGGATAGTTCTGTTGATGCTGAGTGCCATATAAACAAATGCTCTGTCTGCACTGCAGGGTATATTAAGACAGAATCAAAACTGCAAATTCATTTTCCTAATAGACCACAAATGGTGCTTTAAATGCTGTACTCTGCTATAAGCACATCTAAGGACAAAAAGCCATCCAATTTTAATTGGTAAATGTGTAGATAATCTAAAATTTGTTTCATGTAACCTCAATATGCAACACTAGCTATGATTTAAATAGTTTTAAATCAAAGTCTGTAAAACACACTTGGCAGTTTAGAGTATTTTAACTTGCTTAAAATTTTGCTGAGTTCTTTATTACTAACAAATAACCTAAAAGGTCTTAATGTCAACTTCAAACACCAATGAGGATTTGGAGTTAAACCATTTTCAGGTCATACTAGTTTTTTTTTTAAGGGGAGAGATTTGTTCTTACTGCAGAAACTGTTAGAAGGTTTGACAACAAATACTTGCAGGAACCTGTTTATTTTGAATATCTGTGTAAAACCACTTTGGTCCTACAGGCAAATAGTCAAAGACTAGTATCTATCTACATTAGAAAATAAGGTACCTGCTTATATCCTCCTACAGCTGTGGGTAAGCATGTGATACAATGTTTTAAATGCTATATAATTGGGGGAAGTGAATGACGAATAGCAGCAACAAAGAAATTTATCAAGTAACTTGAGATTTGTCTAGTACAGGCAGGATGTTTTATTATGTATGCATCAAATGCCCACCTTTTTATATTTGAATATTACTTGAACAGTAAATTGTTTACTTTAAAATATCAAAATGAGAAATGACCATGTTCTGAAAATAAAACCTGGGAGTTTCAACTCTGTCACCTCTAGGAAAGCCCAGTGGGAGGGATAGGATTGCTAGAGTTAAAGGAGGCTTCCTGTTCCAAATTTATCATTTGACTAAATCTGAAGGCATCTTCTTTTGCAAAAAAACAAAAAAATGATTTCTATTCAGCTTCGAGGGCCACTTAAAGGTTATGCCAGTTTCATTTGTGGTGATAAACATCCAAATCCTTTATTTTACTGAGCACAAAATGTGAAATGTGTTCAACCCAGTCAGTAATGAGTGAGAATCCAGTCTGAGGCATTCTTTGGCTGCGTTCTCAATTTCTGATATTTAACTACAACTGGAGGTTTTCTACTGCTGGTTAGTTTTGGTTGTAAGGCAGGATTATTGTGATTTGTATGTGGTTTTTGTTTTGGTTCTTTTTATACAGTTCTTTTAAATAGTGATTTATATATAATGCCATCCCATTGATGGAGCATAAATCAGTGCAGAAGGCTTGTTGAATGAAAGGCAAACCTAACAGATAAGTGTTGATTAAAATAAGTTATACTTGTCTAAATAACTGGCATGCTTGGCTGCATGCTGCTATGAAGATCCTTCTTGGAATTCCATAAAATCATGGTAGCCACTTCAAAGTAACAAGCTGTGAGATTAGACACAGCTGACCAAAACAAAAAAGCTGACACATGAATTCTCACCAGTGTTTGTACTTCAATGGACCATACATGAAAACTGGGATTCAGTTTCTTTTCTCTTAAATAAATAAAAATGAAATCTCTTTTCTGATTAAGTTGGTTATAACTGCACCATATCCTTAGAGCGAAATAAGGGAGCGGAGGGGAAGCAGTAACCGCATTTACACATAGTAAAGGCCCATACATTGGAGTATATTTCTATATGTTGCTGTTGTAAACATTTATTTGCTGTGTAAAAACTCTGACAATGATTCAGGTAGCTCTTAAGAAAACATTGTGTGTTTTCACTTTTGGAAAAGTCATTCCAAAGGGATCTTAAATTATTTGAATGGCATCAAAATTTAAAATCCATTTTTCAGGATTAATTTTTATTCACGTGCTTACTGTTGGGCATGTGCTTAAGTGCCTGGCTGAAGTTGTAAACGAAGAACTTCTCTAGAATTTTCAGTTTTGCTTTTAGTTTGTAATTAACAGTACTGGGGCTGATCTGCAGCTGGGGTAAATTGTCACTGTTCCATTGACTTCAATGCCCCCTAATTGTCATCTGTAGCTGGAGCACATACTACTATGCATTGCTGTTACTTAAGATTGGCCAAACATTTCTATTCTAAAGGTTATTTTTCAGTTGCTATAACTTTCTAAAACTTTCACTTTTTAGGCTGAAATTTTCTGCCCATTGGGTGATTGTTTTGAAAGTTTGAGCAAAAAATATGTGCTGAATCTAGGAAGAGCTTATTGCCTTTACTGTGAATGTGCTTGAATTAATAAGCTTGAAGTCCTCTTCTATTACATATAACTTTATGCATGTTACTGGTTTCATATTCTAACACGTTGCTAGTGAGAATGATTGGCCTAGTGAAGTCTATTACACATTTTAACAATGTGTGTAACACTGCTGCTGATTGTGGGTGATAAAATGACAAAGGGGGTTCTATGCATTAGATTTGTGACATAATTTGTTACAATAACTCCTATGGAGAACCGTGTCATATGAGGCAGGCAGATTCTAGCATAAAATCTACATTCTTACAACCGAAGGGCTGGTCTCTGCTACAAGGAAATCAATGCTGCTGCAGGTCTAGTGAAGACCCACTCAGTGGATGGCAGAATACTCTCCGGTCAACCCCAGTACTCCAGCTCGCCAAGAAGTCGTCATCTGCTGTCAACTCAGTGCGATGAAGACACTGGGATAAGTCTACCTAGTCTACATCAACACTAGCTACATTATTCTAGAGTAGCATAATTTAGGTTGATTTACTCCTTTAGTGAAGATAAGCCCTAAGAAATACCAATAGCTGGGTGACGGGGTGAAACATGGACCCACTGAAATCAATGGCAAAATTCCAGTTTTCAACGGGGCCAGTTTTTCACTCATTTATTCCACATGTATCAGCACATTTTAACAGGACAAAAGCCATGTTTGCTGGTCAGACTCCATGTAGACAATAAACTCAAACAATATTCCAAGAATGCTTTATTCCTTCTTTGCAAAATCATTTGAAAATTTAGTTGAACCACTTTGATCTGTCAAAGGATTAAATGAATTGGCACAATTCACCCTGAACCTGCAACTAAATATTGATCATTGTATGTAAATGAATTAGCAATTTGCATAAGTAAGATTGATAGAATTTAGTTACTGAAGATGAGAAAAAAACATAGCATTGGTTTCTCTAGTACAACTCTTGTGCAACATACACCTACGCATTAGAACATTACAATACAAACGTTAAATACTGCATTGGACCTACAGCTGCTTAGTAATAGAACTTAATACTTTAAAATTAGGAATGGGGCATTTGGACAGGCCTCTGAAATAGAGCTGTGTCAACCCTTGCCATAAAACCTAAAACCAGGCAAAACTCACTATTTTTGGGTTGTTTGGAATGTGAAAACATAAGGCCCTGTATACACAAGCAAACTTCCGTTCAAGTTAGCTTAACCCATTTGCAAACTCCCTTATCAGCCATGTAGAAACCCTTGAACACCTTTTTCAGATAGCTTGAGCTGGCTGTGTTGTATCCTCCCTGCTATGTTAAAATCATAAACTTTAAGGTCAGAAGGGACCATTATGATCATCTAGTCTGACCTCCTGCACAACACAGGCCACAGAATCTCACCCACCCACTCCTGTATCAAACCTGTCTGAGCCACTGAAGTCCTCAAATCATGATTTGAAGACTTCAGGGTGCAGAGAATCTTCCAGCAAGTGACCCGTGCCCCATGTTGCAGAGGAAGGTGAAAACCCCCCAGGGCTTCTGCCAATCTGCCCTGGAGGAAAACTCCTTCCTGACCCCAAATGTGGCAATCAGCTAAATCCTGAGCATGTGGGCAAGACTCACCACCCAGGAAAGAATTCTCTGTAATAACTCTATCCACCCCATCTAACATCCCATCACAAGCCATTGGGCATAATTACCATTAATAGTCAAAGACAAATTAATTGCTGAAATTAGGCTATCCCATTATACAATCCCCTCCATAAACATATCAAGCTTAGTCATGAAGCCAGATGTCTTTTGCCCCCACTGCTCCCCTTGGAAGGCTGTTCCAGAACTTCCCTCTGATGGTTAGAAACCTTCATTTAATTTCAAGTCTAAACTTCCTGATGGCCAGTTTATATCCATTTGTTATGTCCACATTGGTAGTGAGCTTAAATTCCTCTCCCTCCTTGGTATTTATTCCTGATATATTTATAGAGAGCAATCATCTCTCCTCAGTCTTCTCAGCCAAGCTCTTTGAGTCTCCTTTCATATGACAGGTTTTCCTAGTAGCCCTTCTCTGAACCTGTTCCAGTTTGAATTCATCCTCCTTAAACATGGGAGACCAGAACTGCACAAAGTATTCCAGATGAGGTCTCACCAATGCCTTGTAGAACAGTACTAACTCCTCCTTATCTCTAGTGGAAATACCTTGCCTGATGCATCCCAAGACCACATTAGCTTTTTTCAAGGCCATACCATGTTGGCGGCTCATAGTCATCCTGTGATCAACCAATACTCTGAGGTCCTTCTCCTCCTCTTACTTCCGAATTCATGACCTTGCACTTTTCACTATTAAATTTCATCCTATTACTATTACTCCTGGATGACCTTGTAAACTGATCTTCCCATATGGCAGTACCTCCTAGCTTTGTCATCCACAAACTTTATTAGCACATTCCCACTTTTTGTCCCAAGGTCAGTAATAAAAAGACTGGTTCCAAAACTGATCCCTGAGGAACTCCACTAGTAACCTCCCTCCAGCCTGACAATTCACCTTTCAGTATGACCCACTGTAGTCTCCACTTTAAGCCGTTCCTTATCCACCTTCAATTTTCATATTGAGCCCCATCTTTTCCAATTTAGCTGATAATTTCCCATGTGGAACCATATCAAATGCCTTACTGAAACTGAGGTAAACTGGAGCCACCGCATTTCCTTTGTCTAAAATTTCTTTTCTTCTCAAAGATCAGGTTGGTTTGGCACAATCTACCTTTTGTAAAACCATGTTGTATTTTGTCCCAATTACCATTGACCTCAATGTCCTTGACTACTTTTTCCTTCAACATTTTTTCCAAGACCTTGCATACTACAGATGTCAAACTGACAGGCCTGTAGTTGCCCGGATCACTTTTTCTGCTCTGAGTTTACGGGTTCATTAAAAATTCTTGCTAATGGGCTTGCAATTTAATGTGCCAGTTCCTTTAATATTCTTGAATGAAGATTATCTAGGCACCCTGATTTCATCCCATTAAGCTGTTCGAGTTTGGTTTCCACTGCAGATGTGGTAATATCTACCTCATATCCTCATTCCCATTTGTCATCCTACCATTATCCCTAAGCTCCTCATAGCCTCATTAAACACTGAGGCAAAGTATTTGTTTAGATATTGGGCCTTAACATCCACTCAATCTTCAGTGTTTAGCGGTCCCACTTCTTTGTTTCTTATTATATGACAATAGAACCTTTTACTATTGGTTTTAATTCCCTTTGCAAGGTCCAACTCTACATGGCTCTTGGCCTTTATCTTTATCCCTACATGTTCTGACCTCAGAGTAGCTTTCCTTGCTGATCACTCCCATTTTCCATTCCTTATGGGCTTTCTGCTTTTTCTTAATAGCCTCTAAGATGCTTGCTCATCCAATTTGGTCTATAATTCCTGCCTATGATTCCCCCCCTTTCTTGGGGTGCAGGCTTCTGATAGTTTCTGGAACTTTGACTTGAAGTAATTCCAGGCTTCCTCCACCTTTAGATCCCCAAGTTCTTCCATCCAATCCACTTCCCAAACTAATTTCCTTAATTCTTTAAAGTTAGCCCTTTTGAAATCAAAAACCCTAGTCACAGATCTTTTTGTTTCTCCTTCCATTTGGTTTAAACTGAATTAGCTCATCGCTTGAACCAAGGTTGTCCCCTACAACCATTTCTTCTATGAGGTCCTCACTACTCACCAAAACCAAATCTAAAATGGCATTCCCTCTTGTTGGTTCAGCAACTACTTCGTGAAGGAATCCATCAGCTATTGCATCCAGGAAAATCTGAGCCCTATTACTAGCACTTATCCTCCAGTCTATATCTGGAGAGTTAGTCTCCCATGATTGCACAATTCCCATTATAGTTACTTCATTAAAAAGGTCTCTGTCCATATCCAGATCAGATCCTGGTGGCTTATAGCACACTGCAAGTACATCTCAGGGGAGGCTCTAGTAGCTTTCTTCCTCAATATGACTTTTGCCCAGACAGATTCTGTCTTATCCATTCCATCCCTTCTTATTTCTTTGGTCTACCTCATCATTGATATACAATGCTACTTCACCACCTTTGCCTTTATTTATTTCTGTCTTTCCTAAACAGCACATAGCCTTCAATGCCTGTACTCTAGTCATGACTACTGTTGCAGCATGTTTGTTATCCCTGTATCCCATTTCACTTCCTGCACCATAGCTCTAGTTCCTCCATTTTGTTACCTAAGCTCCTCACATTGGTGTACAAACACCTTAATACTTGCTGTTTGGCCTCACTCACATTCTTTACCCAGTTAGGCCCAGATGTTCTACCACCAGTATCACCTACTAGAATTGTATCTACAGTACCTTTCCTCCATATGTCCATTCTCCAACCCACAACAGTATCCTTTCTTGCTTTGTTTTTTTCTTCCCTCTCAATGTTAAAATCCAGCATGGAGATTACCTGGACATCTTCCAACCGTCTCCCCCAAATTCCTAGTTTAAAGCTCTTTTTTAATCAGACTTCTAGGATGGAGGCTGGTACAACTATTTATTTCTCTCCCTACTCAGGCAAAGTCCATCCCGAGAGAACAGTCCTCTGTCCACGAATGCCTCCCAGTGGCCATACATCCCAAAGCCCTCCTTATAGCACCACTGCCTGAGCCATCTGTTGATGGCCCTAATCTTGTCACACCTTTGTTGCCCTTATCTAGGAGCAGGCAGAATCTCACTGAAGATGACCTGAGCCTCAATTTCCTTAAGTGTCTTCCCCAGCCTGGCATAGTCTCCCTTGATACATTCCAGTGAGACTCTAGCTGTATCATTCGTTCCCACATGAAGGACAATAGTAGATTCTTTCCTGCTCCTGTTAGGATCCTCTTCAGCCTCAGGTCCACATCACATATCTTAGCACCCGGCAGATAGCTGGCTGCAAGTCCTCTTGATTCCTCTTCACCCCTGCAGTCGTCTGCAACCCATCCCGTATCCTTCTGGGGCTCAAGTTTGGTGTCATCTCCATTGACTCTTCCCCTTTCCTTATAGAGCTAGCTGCTCTTTTCTCTTCTTGCCATCTCACCTTCAGTGACCACTTGCTGTGCCCCTTCATTTTCCAACTCCACAAAGCTGTTCTTGAGCTCTCTTGCTCCTTCACTAGCTTGTCTGTTTTCCTCTGCCTGGTTCACTTAGTCACATGCTTCCACCATCCACTTTCCTCACCCAGCAGTCTCCCCTCAGTTCTTTTGCAGATGGCAGCAGGACCAATCTGAGCTTTTCCCTTTTGGTTGAGCTTAGAAGGAGGTTCGAGCCGATGATGGAACAAAGACATGATGAGGCCAGAGTTTCCACTTGCATCTCCAATCTTCAGATCTCTTCTTCCATCATCTATCAGGCAGCACTTAATGCAGACAAAACTCTGGAAAAAAAGACACGATCCTGGAGGATCCACATCCAGTCATCTTCACTGTATCTTCCACTGCTTGGGTCATTACAACTGTTGCCTCTATCTGTCATAGGCTTCCTACCTAAATCCTGTAATAGAAGAATAAGGTAAAGCATGTGAAATACTTCATGGTTAGCTATGAACTACAACATCAAATTAAAATTTCTTTGCTAAATACCCTACCAGTTTTAGTCCCATTTGAATCTCCTATGTAAGTACTTTTCTACTGCAGACTTGTAAGCAGTTTCATAGCAATTCCTCTCCAAGTTAGATGTTTGGTTGTAGTATTCCTTTTGATGCAAGAGATGGGCAATTTGTTCTGATATCAGGCCTCATTCAGTATCCCCTGAATTATGTCCTTAGTTACTTCCCAATACATTTTTCGTATTTAATTGTGTTTAAAGGTTCTAACTAGGGAACCAGTAACAGCTGGAAATTTTCAGCAGAAACTAAACTGTTTAAACTGAACTGCTATTAGCTTCCCCAGTCTCAAGATGGCTACTTCATTTTCTTCTTTGGCTTAGCTAATTCAGGATTGATATTCTTTATAATGTCAATCTTCCTTGATCAATATAACTGTCATTTTCTGTCATACTCCATTGTATACATCTGCTTCCATTGCTGCATGCAATCCTTGCTATCTAAAAGCTAGTCTTCTGCACCTTGCATCTGACCAGAAACCTGAATGATCTGTTTGCTTGCTGGGGAAAGGGTTTGTTGCCTTTCCAACATAGTTGTATCATGAAGTGGGGGATAAGCATTAAGAGCAGATGAAATACTTAGCTAGAAAGGTTGATTGTGTGCTGCGATTGTCACTAATATTGCAAGAACAAGTGGTCTTGTGGTTCAGGGCCAGGACTTCTGTGTTCCCTCTCCAACTTTGCCCCAATGTCCTGGACAAGTCTGCTCATGTCTCTGTACCTCAGTTTCCCCAGAAGTAAAATATGACTAATACTGAGGGCTAATTCATTAATGTGGAGATTCTCAGATGAGAACTATGCAAGTGCATAATATTTTTATATTAGAAACTGGTCCAAATAAAATCCTAAATGAAAGCACTCCCAAACTTTGGGGAAGTCTTTAGCCAAATCATGAATCTATATACCTCAAAACCACCTACCCTTGCATATCAATGATAGGAAAACAAGAATAAAAATACAAAATATTTAAGCAGAATTATTTCTGAAAGCATGTATCTGTAGTTTTCCAGGAGGTCTCCATGGCCTTTCCACCCAGTATTTATTATATGCAAAGTATTACATTCACACTGAACTGGCAATGACATTCCCTATTGCGGAAAGGGCAGAGATGCACTCCTTGGCACAAAGCCTATAAACCACTGCAAAGTAGAGCTCAAGGGGGTTTGTGTGATGGGCTGTTCAACCCACACTTGCTTTGAAGGTGTTAATGGAGGTCAGATGGTCCTATTCACCTACTAGGCTGAAAATTCAGAGAATTAAGAGGAAAGTCTTAATTACGGGATGTTCACCTGTACAGGAATAGGTAGGGCTTCTGTAAAGCCAGAGACTTGATAGTAGAGATGAGGCTGCAGGGGAAGTAGTCTGCCACTGCTCCCTGGGCGAAGGGAGGTGTGTTGGGGCTACAGAGCCAAGTAACATACTGTTACTCCTGGGAGGTGGGAGTTCTGGTTCTGGCAAACCTAGGGAAAGTGGAGGAGCCAAAAGGTTAGGAAAGGCTCAGGAAAAGGCAGTAAGGTCCAGAATGGAACAGATGTTGTCTGCTGATTAGCTGGAACCTGTTGTACAGGGTGGGCCCAGGTTCCCTTACCAGCCACTGGGGAAGTGGCACTCTAGGGGTAATAGATGGGAAGACTGCCCAGGACTGCTGGTAACATTAAAATTTGGTTGGTTTTAAGGAGTCAGTAAATATTCATCTGGTAATGTTAGCTTATGTGCAACATGCTTCAGGTGACACTTGACCAGGATTCACCACTGAATTTGTTCCACTAGTTAGATCATAAACTTCTCTGGCTCGGGCAGGGTACTGAGAGTGTGACATGAATATTGATCTATGCTTCCCATACATTCTGTAATAAAACAGAACTTGATTTTATTTATCCTATTTCATGTTCAGGGTATCAAAAAGTACTTTGTAAAGCCATTTAAGTTACCTTTAGCTCAAGTGGGAGAGGTTTGTGCTGGGGCTTTGAAAGTCTTGGGTTCAAACCCTAATAATGACCCATTTTGGGGAGCTTTATGGTTACACAGGATGGAATTTTTGGATTTCTTTTGAAAATATACTTCACATTGGTTTCAAACAAGTTTGATAGCTAAAACTACTCTCTGCCAATTATGCACAACAAAACAGGTGTTTCACATATTAGTCTTTGTACATTTTGATTTGTCATAATGGCAGGTTTTGAGAGTTGCTAGGTATGAAGGCTAAGGTTTGAGTGGAGTGGTTGCCAGCTTTAAGTTGGCAACCTTCAAAGCATCATAAGCACTTTACAATTTAGTCATTTTCAGTTTTATTTTAAACTTCTGGCCCAAAATTAGGGCCTAAATTTGTCCCCACAGTTGAATTGTGGGCATAAAACTTGATTTGCATCCACAAGTAGTTGCGGTGCAAATATCCAAAGATGCAAGTATTCTGACTTTCACATTGAATTCGTTTGCATGTGCCAAAAATGTGTCTAAATTTTGTGCTTGCAGCCATTGAAATAAAGACCAGACTTCAGCCTAGCTCATTAAAACCATACAGGATTAAAACAGCAACTAAAATAATTGTATTTAATCTTTTCAGAGTCCAAAAAAAATCTGAGTGGTGCTAACCCCACGTTCAAGGAAAATCGGACTCAATCTGTTCTGGTTTTTCATTTAAAAAAGTCATTGAAATAGTTTAATCATCAGCAACATGATTTTAGAAGATAAAATTGAAGTGGTAAGAACTTAGTCATTATCTCAGTAAGACAATATCAGACTGTCAACACTTAATAAAAACACATCCCTAAAGAGTGAGGCTGCACATCCGGGAATTCTGGGAATTTGTAAGTGTTAATATATCCCTTAGAGGGTGCACATTTTTTCCTGAATGTGAAATAAACATACTGAGAATTTTAGAGTTTTTAAAAAATGGTATCTAAGGGTTACAGAGTTGCAACAAATGTGTTGCATAATGAATAACAAGTTCTACATGTGTGCAAATACTAATGGAAATCCAAACTAATATACTGCATGTTCTGTTTCTTTAATAATGAAGTGTGGAGAACAAAACTTCCTCACTTTTTGGAAATACTTTTTATATGTATTAGGCAGATTTGGTTAGACGTGACACTATCATGTTCAAGGCTATACAGAGAGCATACATTTGCAATATTATATAAAATTCAGTCCTGGTGTAATAGTCCTGCTCACTTGGGGCTTGATCCAATGTCCATTGAAATTAATGGAAAGATTCCCATTGAGTTAGTAGGCACTGAAGCTAGCTCTTTAACTTGGTTCTTGAGGGGGGGGTGGGGGTTGTGTGGTTTTTCTTTAACAGAAGACTCGTTATATAGGGCCAAATTGTCTAGAGAAAATGCTGTCATTCCCATTAATGGGAATTCTTTCACACCTGGTCTGAATTTGGATAGATAGGGTTACAAGTTGAGATTCATAATTCACTCTTTAAAATGTCCAGAGGCTAATATCTGAGGATTGTTAGAGTAACTGGTGGTGGAGGAGAAAAATCAGTTTTACAAGTGGCGCATTTGTAAGTTCAGATTGGGTTTGAAACTGCATTCAGTGAAAATCAGCATTCACAGAAAACACACGGAAGCGCACACTTAAGACTTTCAGTACACTTCCAAAGAAGAGTAAAGGATATAGAGAGAGAAAGAGGACTAGGAAGTGATGACAAAGTGGATGTAAATTAATAAATAATTCTTTGGCTTCTGCTATTCAGATTCTATGTGGTGTTCACCTGAGCTGAGTAGTTCATGTACAGAGGGTTGGAAAACAGGACAGGTCTCACTGGAGTTGCATGGAATGACAGCTGTAAAACTTGCTGTTTTTCAGATTTGTTCACACAATTTGAACAAATGGGGATTTGTCTGAGCTTATTTTAAACCTGTGACTCTTACTGATATCTGTCTTTTTGGGTGTGGGGGAGGGGTAGATCAAATCTGTAGAGGGTGAATTTCACTGACTCATTTCAGGTTTATTTCAAAATATGAGGCAGTGGGAAAGCATGTGGCAGGTGGTCTTTTGAATATTTGAATGGCTAAGCCTCTTCCATGTGGTGAAGGATGATCACCATGATGTCAATTGTGTTTTGAGTATTAAGGTACAGATCTCCATAATGTCTTTTTTGCTGAATAAGGTCAAAGTGCCTCTGACAGTAACACTCATAAATACATATTTAAGTAGCCCTACAAATCATTACCTTTTGTGTAGCTAAACAGAAATGCAGGCACTAAAGTTATTTTTCCTCTTTTCTATGGCATAAGCTCCACTAGCAGTAATTTCATCTAAATGGAAAGCATAGCATTATGCTGTTTGGTCATGCAAGTGAAATTTCCCTGGCTGCCAGTTAAACCTCAGGCTTCTCTTGTGTTTGTGTGAGCTCAAGTCTTGTTTCCTCATATCTGGCTAGTACCAATTCCATCTCTAAGTATAACTTTGCAGGCCAGATTTCTGACTGTTTGTTAGGCCAGATATAAACAAAGCACAGGCTTAAGGATTTATTTTTTTATGGCAACATGTCTAGCTAGTAATTCCATAAGTAGGAAGAAAATTCATTCTGTAACCAATATTAAGAATGAACTTGGTTTTATAATTGAACTCTTTTTTTTTTTTTTCTCATTTTCTCAAATTCCTTTTGGGTTGTAATTTATGTGCTTGGTCTCTGCCCAAAGATCAATGTTTTGGGGAAGTTTGGACAACATTTGTTCTGCTATTGACTTATCCAACCTCAGCAGCCCACTCACACTTCTTCTGTATGTTCAAACTGAATTTTTTTACTTTAATTCAAATATGGTTGAAATAAGAAGCTTCAAAATGACCTTGTTTTAGGCTCCTCTTTAGTGAGACAGGAAAAACTGATCATGTTTGAAGAAAACAGGCACTGTATGTTTAAGGCTAGCATGTCTGCACTATGTTAACACACTTGCTTTTGATTATTTTGCAGCACCATTGTCCTATAGCAATTTGGAATATTGAGTACACCCTGATAAAATATTAAGTGAAGTAACTTTAACAGGTATTGTGTTTTTTAAGGATGCTTCAGTTGAGACTTAAGTTAGAGTCTACCTAAGCTAGGTCAGCCTTGATTTTTTTTTCCTTTGTAAAAAAAAAATGAAAAGGGAACAACCAGGGAAATCAAATGCAAAGACAAAAGATCTTTCAAGTTTAGTGTTGCATTAGCAGATATACACAAGTAAGGATTCCCAAAAAGTTTAGATTTCCAAGGGAACATTAATTCAACCATTTTATACATTTTGTTTCTATTTTTCCTTTTAAAAATGTAAACTGTGAAACTTGGGTTCTAAAATTCTGATGCTTAGCTCCTAAGAGTAGATCCAATTTAATGAAGCATTGAAACATGTGCTTTACCTTATGCATGCTAGTGATTGCATCCCTGTTCAACAAAGCATTTAAGTATATGCTTTAAGCCTTTTTAAATTAGGATTTATATAGAAACTTTTTGGAGCATAAAATGGATTTAGGTGTCTAATTCTAGATAGTCCAAGTTGGAAAATATTAGCCTTTAATTTTGGATTTATTAATTATACCACATAGGATATGCTATGTAGGTGCAAAATGTGCATTAGTAAGGTGTTAGATTATTGAATGTGCATACAGAGGTGTTTGTACCTACAAATATGGGCACTTGTATGCAAAATTTTGTGCAGGTCTCAGCCTCTAAGTATTTGTGCACACTTATTCCTATATAGCAATATAACTTTAACTTTTGAACTCAAACTGTAGGTGAAACTTAAAGTGTAATCAGGCACAATCAATTCAGCCAAATGTTTTCAAACCCCAGTGCAAAGTGAAGCTGGAAAGTTTCATGCAATTCTGTAACTTCCTCTTTTTTTGGTTCTACTAAACTTAGTAGAACCAGACAGTCGCTCTTCGAAGTCCCATATCCTGATGTACATGACTCTTTAACAAACACAGATTTCTCATCTGCCAGTTAAACACACAGTAGCCATTTTTGTTGGAAATTGTAAGCATATGAAGCAGAATTGCAGCATCAAATAAATACTCTGGCATGAGGGCAAAATCACAAACAAAAGTTTGGAGGGGGATCAACCTACAGAAAGGTGTAGTTTGAAGGTAAAACCTGCATGGAACAAAGCTGAAGTTTTGAAGTTTTGTGTTTAAGATTGGTTATCTGGAATTTTGTACATTAACTACTGTGGTGGGCTTTGCCAAGATTAAATGGTAAGACCTCTCAGTTAGGCTGGGGGAATAAAAGTGCTAAAATACTTTAAAGCCCAGTGATTAGAATCTACTCACTGACCACAGCCTTTTGGACAGACATTTTTAGCTTGTCATTAAAAGCCAGGTGTAATCACCTTAGAGTGAAGGAATGTTGACAGACCAGACAAGTTCAGGTAATAGAAAAACCTAGAATATTTTTAAATCTGTAGGAAAATGTAACAGTAAAGGATTACTTCCAGACTGGTACCTCCTGCCTTCTTGAAGCAATGTATAATATTACTTTCAGTTGGTTTTTAAAACTGTAATAGACCCATTCAGATGGTAAATAAGCTATTGAGGACTTGCTGAATATGTTGAATTTGTGCTCTTTTGGTATCATGTATACAAGTTCAGTGAGTCACTTATTTGACCAAAGTGCAGCAAAAAGTCACATTTACATTGCACATTTCACTGTGTGTTTTGAAATTGAAAAGATGAAGGCAAAGGGAAGAATCTCAAACAAAATGAAAAGCTTGTTAGAGAAGCAAATAAATATGAAAAGGAGCTCTGATAACCTTGAGTACTTCATTCTGTGCAAGCATGGCAAAAAATGAAGGACAACTTTGAGAAGCTCCCTGAAACAGCTGACTCATGCAAGAGCTTCAGGACATCCAAACTGGAATTGGCACACTATAGACTGAGGGTAACAGCATTGCATAACAAGGATGGAGAGAGAGTAATTGACAGAGCAGGGATGGAAGAGGTCTGCAAGGAGTTCCATACAGAACTGTTCAAATCAAGAATCAACATTCCTCTCCAAGGCTCAAGAGTCAGAAGAATGGATCCCCCCATAATCGTCAGTGAAGTCCGAAGCGCACTATACCAGATGAAGGGAAAAGCTCCAGGCAAAGATGGAATAACATCAGAAACGATTTCCACAGGAGGCAAAAAACTTTGGAAGGCCCTCACTTTAAGATTCAGTTGATATCTCAAGGAAAAATACCATCAAGCTGGAAGGAGTCTGTCATAAACAGATAAGAAAAGTTAATAGCACAGAAGTACTTTATCTCTTTGACTATAAAGGGTTAACGAGTTGAGTAGGCCGGAGAACCAATCAGGGGACAGGATACTTTCAAATCTTGAGGGATGGAAGTTTCTGTGTGTGTTGTTTTTTTTTTTTTTTTTGGTGGTGGTTCACTCGAGGGGCTCAGAGGGACCAGATGTGCAACCAGGTTTCTCTCCAGTCTCCCTGATACAGGCTCTTATAAGTTCACAATAGTGAGTACTAGATAGATAAAGCGAGTTAGGCTTATGTTTTTCTTTATTTGCATATGTGCATTTGGCTGAAAGGAGTTCAAATTTGTATTTTTGCTGAAAGGATTTTAATTTGTACTTGAATACTTAGGCTGGGAGGGTATTCCCAGTGCCTACAGCTAAAAAACCCTGTACCTAATCCATCTTAAATTTACAAAGATAATTTTTACTGTTTTTTCTCTTTAATTTAAAAGCTTTTCTTGTTTAAGAACCTGATTGTTTTTTATTCTGGTGAGACCCCGGGGACTGGGTCTGAATCCACCAGGGACGTGGTGGGGAGAGGTTAATTTTTCTCTATTAGGATTATTTTCTCTCTCAGGAAGAGTCTGGGAGGGGGGGAGAGAAGGATGGACGGAAGGTTGAATGTTCCTCTCTGTTGTGATTCAAGGGTTTGAATCACAGTAATCTTCCAGGGTAACCCAGGGAGGGGAAGCCTGGAGAGGCAACGGTGGGGGGAGGTTTTCTCTTCCTTATGTTAAGATCCAGAGGGTCTGTGGTCTTGGGTTCCCTGGCAAGGTTTTGGGGGGACCAGAGTGTACCAGGCACTGGAATTCCTGGTTGGTGGCAGTGCTACAGGTTCTAAGCTGGTAATTAAGCTTAGAGGAATTCATGCTGGTACCCCATCTTTTGGACGCTAAGGTTCAGAGTGGGAAATTGTACCATGACAGTCAAATACCATCTTGCTGTACAAGAAGGGGATCGAGAGACTCTAAGAACTATCACCCTATATGCCTGCTCTCTCATCTATAAACTCTTTACAAAGATAACAAACTGACTCTTGCAGAATCTGGATGAACAACAGCCAAGAGAGCAGGCAGGATTTCGAAGAAACTTTTATTTACCCTTAGCCAGCTTCTAGAAAGAGCAAGGGAATACAAACTTCCACTGTGCATTGTTTTAGTCAACTATGAAAAGACCTTCGATAGCATCGAGTTCAATACAATATTAA
Source organism: Chelonoidis abingdonii (assembly GCF_003597395.2). Lineage (NCBI taxonomy): Eukaryota > Metazoa > Chordata > Testudines > Testudinidae > Chelonoidis > Chelonoidis abingdonii. The sequence continues at coordinate 41,700,916 of NC_133773.1, forward strand.
AGGCGCTTTCACAGCAGGGCACTAATAAGCAGTACGTCAGTTTGTTGAAGGAAGCCAATACTGGATGTACAACAGACATTACTCTCCTCAACTCCCCTCCGCATCCCAACTGAGAGAGGTGTAAAGCAAGGAGATGACTTCACCAGAACTATTTACCGCCTGCCTTGAAATGCTTATGAACAAGATGGAGGAGTGGCGTTAATATAAATGAACAATTCTCATCTCAGATTCATGGGCAACATCGTACTAGTTGCTGAGAGCACCAACCAACTGCTGAGCATGCTACGAAGACTCAACAAGAAAAGCAGTCAGGTTGGTCTGAAAATGAACTGTTGCAAAATGAAATTCATGCGATCTGATGTCTTAAGCCAAAAGGAAAACTAAAAGGAAAATTTCTGCCCGAAATTCAAGGATTATTGTGGATTTTAAAAAAAAGTAGGTGAGAACTTGAGCTATTTGTGATAAACTGGGGTTTTTTTTATCCACAAGTTTATGCCCAAATCTGTTAGTCTTTAAGGTGCAATTGGACTCCTCATTGGTTTCTGTGGATACAGACTAACATGGCTATCTTTGTATAATACTTAATATATTCTAAGCATGTGTGAAGGTATCCTATTATTCTGGGTGAATAATGTAAATGCAAGATGCCACTGGTTCCAATGCTCAAATCCTGCAAATGCTTCCATATGTGCATAACTTTGATCACATGAGTAGTCCTGCTGAAATCACTTTAGAGAAGTACGTTCCACGGGTTAAGGCAGTAGCCTAAAATGTAGGAGACCGGCATACAAGTTCTCTGCTCTACCACAGACTTCGTGACATCTTGGCCTTTCTTTGCCCTCTATTCCATGTCAGTAAATTGGGGTATTGTGCAGATAAATACATTAGATTGAGGTGCTCAAACTGCAGTGATGGTGGTCATATAAGTACCATAAGTAGACTATACCATTTAATCTCAAAGGGATTACTCACATAGCATAGTTAAGCATGTATGTTTAGTGTTTGCAGAGTCAGGGTCCAAATTTGAAAGAGCTACATCCACGCAGGTTGGGTTAAGCACCTTGCCGCCCAGTGGATTTTGCAGCCCTGAGTTGGGAGTGAGCGACAATGAATGGTTCATTTGATGATTATCTGTTCGTTCCCTCTGGGGCACCTGGCATTGGTCACTGTTGGGAGCCAGGATACTGGGCTAGATGGACCTTTGGTCTGACCCTGTATGGCCATTCTTATGAGAGAGCCACAAGCCGACCCACTGAGAGAGCTTTCTAAACTAGCCAATAGGAAGCACTTAGCAGAGAGGTGATGTACAGAAGGAATTTGAACTCTGATCTCTCACCCTCAGCCGAGTGCCCAACCATTGGACCAGAATCACACTCATGCTCATTCTGGTCCAACGCACATTTCATTATTTATATGCAGTGGAATAGTTTCAACAGGAAAGATTGAGAAACCCACCTCAGAATATCCCATTGTCCAGTCATTAGAGTAACATGCCAAGAGTTAGGAGACCCATGTTCGAATCCCTTTTCCACAATAAGCAGAGTGTCCCATGTCCTAAATTAATTCCCTAACAACTAGACTAAAGTTCATAAGGGGGCCTCCACTGCATTCCCATCCCCCAAATTTTGTTTTAGACAACGTCTTATCTGAGTCTACCTACCAGATTGGCCCCTCTAGTAAGATAGGAAGGGCAACATCTCATTTGAGGATCCCACTGGAGTTGAGGCATGAGTGTCACATAGGTCTCTAGACTGAGGCCACTGTGGCATGCTTCCTGGCAGAAACTTAGGCCCATAGGAGACTTTCATGGTGGAAATCTAGGTGCCTCCAGGATTAGGTATCTAAAGCCAACATTTAGGCATCTAATTCCTACCTTAGTCTCCTAAATCCTCCTGTGGTTCTAGCCCAGGGGTAGGCAACCTATGGCATGCGTGCCAAAGGGAGCACACAAGCTGACTTTCAGTGGCACTCACACTGCCCAGGTCCTGGCCACCAGGCTGGGGGGCTCTGCATTTAATTTAATATTAGATGAAGCTGCTTAAACCATTTTAAAAACCTTGATTTACTTTACATACAACAATAGTTTAGTTATGTCTTATAGAAAGACCTACTAAACGTTAATGTATTACTGGCACGCAAAACCTTAAATTAGAATGAATAAATGAAGACTCGGCACACCACTTCTGAAAGGTTGCCGACCCCTGATCTAGGCTGAAGGCAAATGTGGCTGAAATTCTCTTCCATTTTCATCCATATTAAAAATATGTACAGTCTACAATACTTCTGGGATGTATAAATGTATTTACATACTGTTTTCAACACTAGGAAGTCTATATAAACGCTGCATAGAAATTTAAAAATTTCATAGGCTTACATTGGCTTAAATAGAAGGAATTTTAGGTGTTTTACCAATGTTATTTGAGAAGACATAGCTCACAAATAATGACTTTTCCAATATGCAGTTAAAAGGGGTATGTGTGTCTCATTTAGAACTGAGACCTTTTTTGTTTAACAATAACTTGGAGCAAAGGGAATTTTTACCTACCCACACACACACACTCTCTCTCTCTCTCCCCCCCCCCCCCTCTCTTTTCAGGAAGAACTATCAGACATGAGAGAAACTTCTTTAAGAAGCCCTGATCTATATAGGGGGCATCAGAGGCTGTACTGAGAGGCATCAGCCAGCTTGTCTGCTAGACGTGGGTACTCCTTCCTCTGCCTTCTCTTCCTCCTCGTTTCCATTATAAACTGTCAGGTACCTTTTGAATCAGAAAACACTACCAAAATGTCCATTAGTGTGTCTCAGTCCTGTGTCAGGAAATGGGCAGAGCTTCTGAAAGCATAAGCAAGAAGTTCTTCAAAAAGTACCTCCTCATGTTGCTGGCTCCACAGGAGTGGCTCTGTTTTTTGCTGCCCCAAGCACGGCAGACAGGCAGCTTTTGGCCACTGGTCAAATGGATTCGGGGGCATGCCTGCGGGCGGTCCACCGGTCCTGCGCCATTGGCATCCCCGCTGCCGAAGCCGTGGGACTGGAGGACCTCCCGCAGGCACGCAGCCAAAAGCTGCCTGCCTGCTACCCTCAGTGACTGGCAGGCTGCTTCCCGTGGCTTGCCGCCCCCCGGCATGCGCTTGCTGCACTGGTGCCTGGAGCTGCCCCTGTGACTCCAGTAGCTGGCAGCACGTTGATCAAATGACTGCTCAGCAGGCTGTTCAAACTCCCTGTAATGTGAAGGATAGACAGGCAAGTTTTCCCACAGTGCACCAGGGTCAAAAAGCTAGAATGGCCACATTTCCAGTGGACACTAGAGCAGGGGTTCTCACAACCGAATTTTTGGTGGCTGCACTAACTCTTGGTTGTGGCTGTGCTGACAGTTTTTCCTAAAATACTTAAGTTAATGCATATTTTTCCTAGATGCATGTTCAAATCATTGTAATTTATTTATTGTAGGGATTTTTCACACTCAGTAATAAAAATAATGTACTGTAGCCTCTCTTTACTGGACCTAAATAGAATAGAAACACAGAAGGTGTTTTGCATATACTTGTCTTTTTTTGGCTCTTTTGGTTGCATTCTTTTAAAGAACTTGCTAGATAGTAAGTCTGCTGTGTAAAATGTTTAATATTACTTTTCACAGCAGACTTACTCAGCCTTAGCAAGCCCTGGATGGAGGGGGGCAGGGAGGCCACAGGACCCAGGGATGATGACAGGGATGGTGATCCTGGAACCAGAACCTATGGATGGAGCCCGAAGCCTGCTCCTGCCTCTGGGAAAATGGGGAATTTACCAGCTGCCTGCACCTCCAGTGTTTGTGTCTCTGGCAGGGGCAACCCCCACTGGTGGCCCTGGGAGAGGGGCTACTGCTCCCCTCTCTCTCTGTCACACTGCAGTGTGATTAAAATTTGAAAAGGTTGCATAGATTCTTCACATAAGAATGGCAATATCAGACCAATGCACCAGCTAGCCTGGTGTCCTGTCTCTCAGCGGCCAGTGCAGATGCTTCAGAGAGAATAAACAGAACAAGACAACTTACTGAGTGATCCATCCCCTGTTGTCCAGTCCCAGCTTCTGGCAGTAAGAGGTTTAGGGATACTCAGAGCATGGGGTTGAATCCCTGACCATCTTGTCTAATAGCCATTGATGGACCTGTCCTCCATGAACTTAGCTAATTTTTGAACCCACTTATACTCCTGGCCTTTACAGCCTTCCCTGGCAACTAGTCCCACAGGTTGACTGGGAATTATGTAAAAAGTACTTCCTTATGTTAGGTTTAAACCTGTCCCATATTAATTTCATCAGGTGACCTCTGGTTTGTTACATGAAGGGATAAATAACCCTTTTTCTCCATATCACTCCTGATTTTATAGACCTCTATCACTTTCACCCTCGGTCATCTCTCTGCCAAGCCGAGCAGTCCCAATCTTTTTAAATCTCTTCGCATATTGACGCTGTTCCCTAGTCCCAGTCATTTTCATTGCCTTTCTCTGTATAGTTTCCAATTCTAACGTGTTTTTTGAGATGGGGTGAACAGAACTGCATGCAGTATTCAAAGTGTGGGCAAGCCATGGATTTATATAGTGGCTTTGCTATTTTCCATTTTATCTATCCCTTTCCTACTTGTCTTAACATCATTAGCTTTTTCTCATGGCCACTTTGCATTGAGCAGATGTTTACAGAGAATTATCTACCATGACTCAAAGATCTCTTCTGAGTGGTAATAGTTAATTTAGATCCCATCATTTTATATGTATAACTGGGATTATGTTTTGCTTTGCCTTTATCAACATTAAATTCTGTCATGATGAATATTCATTCTTGGAATACACCAAATGTTAGTCAATGGAGAGTGGATATGGGTGGCTTAGAATAGTAGGAAGATACAGAATTTTTTCCTGTAGGTCATTAGGCTGAATTCATCCCTGACTGGTGTTTACTGAGAGTTGGAATCTTTGACTTTTTAGTGGTTTATGTTCAATAAACTGAATGGCTTATTTTAGTTCTCAGCTGATATGTCCACATAGCCAAAACCTTGACTTCAATTTGCATTTTTATTGTAACATCCTAAAACCAAACCTGTTCTGTATCTGGTAAGCTGCACACTCAACACATGTAAGCATCCAAATTTTCTCCATATATGGTTAAAGACCATTGTAGTCTTAATTTCTTCTTTTTAAATAACTAGTTTGAGTGTTCAGTGACCCAAACAATGTTTAGGTATCATGGTCACATTAGAATCAATGCTATGTGTTCAGAAGTACATTCATGCAGGAGATCAAAGAGCATTTCTATCTCCTGCCACCTTCTAATCCTGCAGCACAGCAAGACCCTACAACTCAGTGCACACAGACACTCCTGTACCTACACCAGCCTCGTTGTCCACAATGTCTGAATGCAGTCAAGTTGCATAGTCAGGGCCTATGTGAGCTAAGTTCACCTGTTATTACCATTAATTGTTTCAGGGATGAGGAACACTGCTTCAGTGGTATAGCATAAAAGACTCGGGGTCAGATTTTTACAGGCATGCCCAATGGGAGCTAGGCACCTAGACACCAAGGGTAGGATCCACAAAGGTTCCCAAGTCCTGTTTTCAGACATCAGAGTGATCCACAAAACTCCCTCTCAGTTTCCCCCTAGCCCTGTAGGGGCTGAAGTTATTTCAATAAAAGCTCCGTGGCTGCCCATGTCTCCCTCCGAGTATCTGCCCTGCAGCCTCACTCTAGGCACTCAGGCAGCTGTTTCCTGCCTAAGTTCTAGAGTGATTCACAAAGCAGGCGAAGATAGTTGGGCATTGGGCTACCTAAATCACGAGGAGATCCCACACCAGTAGACATATTCAGAAGCTACTTAACTACCACTGGGAGGAAAGGCAGCAGCTAGGGTACTTACTGAGCATGCTGGAGATCCTTGGTTCAGGTCCCTCTGCCACCTGATGAAAAGGAATTTTTAAAAGATCTGCCACCTCTAGGGGTGTGGCTAGGGCTCATGAGGCAGAATATTCTGTTGTGGGGCTCTCTCAATCTTGCCTATTGAAGGTGCCAAAAGTATGCCTATTGAAGTTGTTCCGTTTCAGTTCAGTAAATGAATAATTAAATAGTACTTGGGCCACAGAAAGAATTAGAATGACTATAGCTCAGTGAGCCCCATTTGTGACATAGGCAGCTGAATGCCTATCTTCCCCTGGTTTGTGAATTACAAGCAATGATGGACACCTCACTGTAGCCAAGTTTTAGGTGTTGAACTCTGAGAGAGGGGTGAGGCGGCTTAGTGCACGCCCTTTTTTCTGCATCTCCCACTGGCTAGCTTAGGCAGCTCCTTGACTAACAGCTGGCTTTATGGCTCACGTTTTGAGGCACCTACCTCTTCCTCCATTCATTGCCTTGGCGCCTAACTCAGGCTTTGTGGAGTACAGTGGTGGTCCTGTGACTTTTTTTCCCCTCCCCCAAGGCTCCTGACAGGTGTGGCACAGCATTGCAATGACTAAGTCCGTAAGCACTAGGCATTTTAAACATCCCACTTGGCACCTATATGCATCTTTAGGTGCTTAAATAACATCTAAAAATCTGACTCCTTACCCTTCAGTTTCATCTAAGTGAACTAAGAGAGAGTGGAGAGTTTGCAGCCTTTGTAAATGGAGAGTAGACTTTGATTTTTTCTTTCCAAAATACCTGTAGGATTTCAGCCAGTGTAATTTTAGTTTCTAATGCACCTGGATAGAAAGCCCTGTCAACTCTAAAATCTAGCAAGTGTTTGTAAAATTTGAAGGGCTCCATGAGTTTTAAATATCTATGTATATTATAGAATGAGGTAAACATTTTGTTACAAATGGTTTCATTTTCAAAGTGAACTAAGTGGCATAGCAGCTCAAAACATACTGGACTGATTTTAAAATATTAATATCCACAACTGGCAATGAATCAAAGATTTACCCCTGATTTAGTGAGTATGATTTCTGACAGTCCTTACTTTTCAAAATACAGTAAAACATATTGTGTGTATATATTAATTTAAAATAGCAAAACAAAAATGACATAGGATTCTAGACACTTTTTTCTGTTGCAGCAAACAAGTATTTTTCTATGGAACAAAAGCTCTGATTATTCCTCCCCCACCACCCCTGGGCCCCTTAATTCAAAAATAATTCCCTAAATGCCCTTTCATGTCCCAATGTGTAGCCAGTTTGCTGAACTTTTACTTTCTCTAATTAGATAAATCAGAGCTCCTGGTGGAGATCTAAAGCTGAAAGTGAAATTGGTTTTCAGGTCATTGCTCAGTCCACTAATGATATAGGCAGTTATTAGCTTGGGGCCTGATCCTGCAAACATGAACATGAGTAACTTTACTCAGACTGCACTGGGACTGATCTGTCTGACAACTCATGAGTTAAGATATGCAGGATCAGCCCTTTGGTGAGGTATGATGTTTGAGACCACTAGACGTGTTTCTCCTGGCTCAGAGCAGACAATAAAAGGAAGCAATCATGTGGAATGTAAGGTAAATTACACATAGAAAGAAACCAAATCTAGGAATATCAAGGAACTGGAAAAGGTTCAGAGAAGTCCAGCAAAGATGGTCCAGGGTATGGAATGACTTCCATATGAGGCAAGACTAAAAAGGTTAGAGTTCTTCATATTAGAAAAAAGAAGGGATGGGTATGATAGAGGGCTATAAAATCATGAATGGAGTGTGAAAAGTGAATAGAGAAGTGTTGTTACCCTTTGCCACAGTACAAAAAACAAGGGATTACCTGATGAAACTAATAGGCCACAGTTTTAATATAAAAAAGAGGAAGCACTTTTTCACAATGTTCAGTTAACTTTTGAAACTCATTGCCATAGGATGGTTTGATGGCCAAAAGTATTATGTAGTTTGTTTTTTGAACTCGGTTAGTTCATGGAGGATACGTTGATCAGTGGCTATTAGCCAAGATGATCAGGGATGCAACCCCATGCTCAGGGGAACCCTAAACCTCTGACTACCAGAAGGAGATTGCTCCAATGGCTCTGGTCTGTTTACTTCCCCTGAAGCGGTTAGGGACAGGATACTGGGTTAGATGGACCATTGATTGGACCCAGAATGGCAATTTGTATGGTCTAAGATCTGAGAATACTTTTGTGGTTAATACTCTCTTTTTTTTTTTATTTTTATTTCTATACTTGTGGTAAGCGTCTGTCTCAGATCTGGACTTTAGCGTACAAAATCTGGGTGCTTACTGTGAACCTCCCCCAAGCTTATACCCAGCTTGGATCTGATATCGCTGCCACCAACCAGGATTTTTTAGGGTTCCTGGTTACCCCGAGTCACCCCAACCTTTCCCTGGGGGACCCCCCCAAGACCCAGACCCCTGGGTCTCCCTAAGCTCATCCCCAGCTCACCCCCCATTTTCCCTGGGTGAGCCTGGTCGATGCTATTACTTAACTCCGTGAATGCAAACCACGAGAGCTATTTACCTCCCTCGAGGCTATGCATTTAACCCTAGTCACAGCTAACACACCAGGAGATTCACCCCTCCCTTGCCTCGTAGCAGTAACTAGAGAAAAACCTCAAACACAAGAGAACAGAGTTGATTCTTTCTCTTTCCCGGTAGCCTGTTCCCGCCCTGGGAACAATAGGAAAGTCAACACAGAATGTAATGCCTCCCTCCCCCTCCCCCTCCCTGTCTTCCCGTGAGGGAGACACATACCTGGTACAGAAATTTCTATCCCTTTGCCTCACTAGGAAAAGAAACTCCCACAAGTTTTAAAAAGAAACTTTATATAAAAAATAAGAAAGAACTTACATATACTACACTCTGCATTAAGAAATTCAATACAGGGAATATGGCTTATAAGAAAGTAGAAATAAACAGCCTGATTTAAAAGAGAGCCCAATTAAACCAGTCCAGCAAATCAACACCCATGTAAATACAACTCAAAGCACATCACAGCCGTTTACTTTGGTTCCTTTGTACTCACACTTTATAGTAGCATATTGGAAAGAAGATGGAGTTAGAAGAAAAGCTTGTTTACTCACAGCCAAGGAAAACAAAAAAGACCCCGAGTTTCCAGTTCCCTCCCAGACTTTAAAAAAAATCCAGGTCTCTGATTGGTCCTCTGGTCAGGTGTTTGGTTCCCCCTTTGTTCACCCTTTACAGGTAAAAGAAAATTAACCCTTACCTATCTACTTATGACAATACTGAAGCTATTTTAGGGTGAAATTCTTGTGTGGTATAGGGGACCTACCACAAGGCTCTCTCACTCTGTGCCTTACAGTGGAGCTGAGCAGAAGTCTATGGATAAAGCAATCTTACAGGATGCTTCCATAAGCCACATCTGCTATAGAAAATGTCTGCTTGTGGAAGATCCTCATGGAGGACAGCCATCATGAGGCTTGGCCAGGAGATGGGCTATACACTCTTTGCTTATGTGAATCCAATATACTACACCCTGGCATGGGGGAAAGGGTTGAATTCATAACTCCAGGCTATAGACTGGATTAGTAATAACAGGATAGGAAGCAAAGGGTTTGTACTGTAACTGTGATATGGCCCAGGTTGTGGGTGGGTGGGAATTCACCTGCACTGAACCAAATTATGTGGGCTTCATGCAAGAAGTGAATTCTACCTTTTGGTGTCCATAACTTGAGGGCAGTGGAAACTGAAATCCTCTATTTTGCCACAGAGAACAGATAGAACATGGTCAGTGGCTATCTTCGCCTCATGGCTCTGCCAAATTGCCTCTTTCCTGACCCGGAAAGACCACCTGCAGGAGTTTCACTGGTCTCTCTCCGCCAAGGTTGTTAGCAAAGTTTGAGGTTTCTGTGAAGTAAGTCAGTTAGCAAATGGACTGAGACCATCAACTAATTTCATAAGTTATTAGACAGCCATCAGATATTAACTTTTGGTCCCTATTAATTTTAACTGGATTCAAACTAGTGAACATCTCTGTAACCCAGACCCTACATTAGTTTCCTGGGTATCCTGCTTCATCTTAGATATTGTTAGTTCATGAGATATTCCTGTTTTTCTACAGTAATGTCTCAGGACCTGACCCAGAAGCACTTACATCAGGAGTCCCTCCCACAAGTAGTCCTATTGATGACTATAGGGAATTTAATGTCTTAAATGGGGCTACTTGCTTGAAGACTGGTTTGCAAGATTGGAGTAGAGGAGAGTGTTCTTTAAACCTATTTTGTTTTGCCTTTCTTTTCACAAGCTTCATGCACTTTAAACCAGAAACAGTTTCCAGTGACAGATGCCCAAACTGACAGCTTTAGGACTTGCGAAAAAGACCTTGCTAATTTAGTGCAAAAGATGAGACCTTTCCTAAGGGCAGGGCCAGTTACCCTGTGATGTCCTTTCATATTAGTGTACTGTATAGACAGGAATTTGAAATCTCTCTTTAATTGAAAAATATTTATTTTGTTTACTAAAGTTTTTTGGCTGGGGATGAAATATTTAAATACTCTGAATAGTATTCCATTTCTAGACAGCTTATCAGAAAGCGGAGAATGAAACTTGTCCGTCATATTAGTTTATATCAAAATAGAGAGGACTTAATCGATAATTCAAATATAATAGCTACACACGAATGATTGGAGAGACAATCCAGACAGATCTGACTAACTTCTAGGGATCTGCAACTCTCATCAATGCTGTATGTGTATATTTTTCTGCACCTGGCCTTACACTGTGTGTGTGTGTGTGTGTGTGTGTGTGTGTGTGTAAGGCCAGGTGTAGGAAAAATCACCCAACCTTTATGGATCATGGTTAGCTGAAACAGCACACACAAGGACTTTAAGCAGCTTGGCTTTCCTTCGCTTCTGGATGAGTGCACACCCCATGTGTCAACTCTCAAGGCCAGATTGTGGTCAGTCCGTGTGCAGGAACTGAAAGGAGAGAATGAAAGTGTGCTCATTAGCATGTCCAGTGCAAGGGCCAGTTGCCGTAGCCATCCTTGGAAGCCTGGACTTCTGAGTCCTTGATCCTTTGGGGGAGGAAATCATCTAGGGAGGAAGCCTTGGCCCTTCCCCCTCTGCTCCAACTCCCGGAGTGGGGCCAAGGCTGAAGTGTGGGCTAGGTCACTGTAATTGAAGTGACCATGCTTAAAATTGGATTCTGTATCTTGACATTTCTCTGGGAGTATGTTCTGCTGGTTGCGTTTGAGTTGCTACATTGCAGAGTGTGTGTTTTTTGCATCAGCTTCTCTGCTTTAAATCTGTTCTAACTAAGTGCACACTTTCTGCTACTCATCACAGTGCTACGGTTGTGCTTCCACTCTTCCTCACTGAAGAGAAAATATTTTCCTTTTCTAATTCAATCTCTTAGGCATTGTTTTTCCAACCCCAAGTTCTCAAGAAATATGGTTTCTTTTTCGGAAAAAAATCTAATTAAACCATTTATCAAACTTTTCCAAGTGGGTAGACTGACAAATTAGCCCAATCTTCCACCAGCCATCTGATGAATGGGAAGATAAAGATGTGGAGGCTGTTGTTTTAGCTGGAAGCTCTCTACTATATCAATTCTTGGGCTCCAGGCCAGGAGTCCCTAAGAGATGACAAGAACTAATGATGGATCTGTAGAGTTTATGCAGCGTAAGGCCTGACAGCAAGGAATCTGCCCTTATTAGCAAAGTCTCTCTGCCTTCTGCCTGAAAGACTGGGTTGGCAGGCACAGGGTTGTACTTGATATCATCATTGAATTAAGGTATAGAAAATACCAACCTAGCATTAACTAGTACAATATATTGCTGATCAGTTTCTTTTTTTAAAAAACCAAATGTTATATAATCACTTAATTCTACTGTCATATTTTAATATAATTAGAGTGAAAAATTGCTGTCCTAAAATACAATATCTTTTATTTTTAAATTCTTCCTGTGGAAGACTCGTAGGTTACTTGATGGCCATGTACAATACAAACAATAAGAGATTAACAGTGAAATCCTGGCCCCTGTGAGGTCAATGAAAAGACTCTCTCTGACTTTTTCATAGGGCCAAGATTTCACCTTAAGGGCTAGATTCTCTAGAGGGACTTAATCCAAGTCCAACATTTAGGCATCACTGAGATTCACAAAACCAGCACTTAGCTGCTGCTTAACCCAGTAGATGCCTGAAGTCCCTAGATGCCTGAGTTGCCACCAGAAAAGTCCACTAGCTGCAGAGGGTGAGAACAGATCTTTGTTTGGCTCATATAACTGTCTCTTTACTAGACAAAAGTGAGGTACTTTAGGAACCCACACTTCAGACAGAACGATCATGTACACAATATAGAAGCAGTTCAATCTGCAGGACCGTGTTCTCTGCAAATACCTGATCCTCAGGGCTGGCTCCAGACACCAGCCTACCAAGTACGTGCTTGGGGTGGCACGTTGGGACGGAGCAGCATTCAGGGTTTGTTTTTGGTTTTTTGGTTCCTCCGGGTGGCACTGGGGGGAGGCAGGGACTTGGGCGGCGTGGCGCCATGCTGGGAGGGCGGGGACTTGGGCGGCAAAAATGTTAGAGCCGGCCCTACTGATCCTAACTAACTGTCCCCAGTGCAGGCTTGCCCTCTTTTCAGGAACTCTTTCCCAGCATGCCTTTCTGGAGGCTGGTCCTTTAAATGTATCAGAAACAAGTAGCTGCAATCTGAAAGTGGCATTTTTCACTTGGTTGTTTCTTGTGTCATTGTCCTTTTTGTTCTAACTGGTAAGCTAACCTTTTTGTCTTGCTCTTTTCCCTTTCTCATTTCTGAGTGCTGTATGCTCCCACAAGTCCCCTGCTGTGCCAAGTGTTCACTCCCCCATAAGCAGCTCTCAAAGGCTACCGAGCTGAAGCACTTAATGCAGTAGTGTATTGCATGTGCAGTCTCTTGGCTAGTATGATCCAAGTGTTTAAAAATAAAAACAAACACCTTAAACTCCGCTCAGAAACCCACAAGCAAAAGTGATCCTTCATAGTGGATGAGTAAATGTTCTATAGTAACATTATGTGCAAAAATTCACAAGTGCGTTTTACTCATATAAATGTTTGAGAAAGTGAATTTTAACTTTGAATACTTAATTAAATGTAGATATTTTATGGGGGAGTAACTTCTATAGAAGTCAATTGGTTTCATCTCTGTGAAACACTATAGCACTTCTCCATAAAACTCTGAAGTTTTAAAAGTCTACCAGGTTGCTGATGCTTCCACTGATGCTTATGAGGATCGAGCCTTGCTACTGTACACTCAATTTATATTTCAAATCACAATCCTCTTGTACATTATCAGAACATTAGCCATTGGTTGAACTCTGTTCTCTCTGTATCATCCTGAGTATTAATAATATGAATCACTCTGCATACAAGTGTTAGTTACTCTATAGAAGAATTCCTTCCTGCCATCAACATGTGGCTGTTTCACTTACAAATTGGAACTAAAAGAATCAGTCTAATTCTACCTAGTAATAGAATTTCACTAGATGGCAGTGCAGAGAGCAATTACAATACATTGTCATTTTCTTGTTTTTAGTTTCAGTTAGGACAGAATTTTTTTAAAAGGTTGTCACACGTTAGAAAGCTTGCACATATCAAAATTTTTGCATCCAAGCCTGAAAATATTTCATGCAACCAACTCAGCAGTCCAAGTGTGCCAAGGAGTATATTTAAGCACAAAGCCAAAAGAATGGTAATTTTATGTGTGGAAGATTTTTTCTTTTGACCCTCAGTTATATGGTCTTGTTTTTTAGGCTCTGTGTAGACCTTATTGTAAGAGATTTAGAGAGCCTTTTCATTCACTGATTCCACATCAGTGATGTATATAAAAATGCTTCTATTTCAAACTCACTAACAGAACAAGGAAAGGTAATACTTTTTACCTGTAGAAAAACACATCAAAATGATAAATGGTAGTTTAAACAGAAACTGACTGGGCATCATTGCTACACTCTCACTATTATGCAAACAATATTTTGCCATAGTCAAAAATCCTGCTATTAAGTTTTGTCCTAAATCAATTTGTCGACAGTTTAATATTTTACTTCTCATTCCAATTTCAAGTCTAGTTTGAATTAAGTAGCTTTTTTCCCCTACCATGTCAGTTAAAATAAATGAAACCTATTGAAATATCTGAATTGGAAGCATCTGAATTGGTAACTGTGAATATGGCATGGAGGAAATATACAAATATAGTATACATGGAGGAAAAATTGCATTTGTCCCTAAAGTAAGAATGGGGCAATTCTCTAATGTCAAAGGTAATTCTCCCACATACACCATTACTTAATTTGTCCCTTTGATTAGCAGACCAAGAGCCAAAATCTCTGCTGGCATAAATTTGTGCAGCTCCATTGATTTCCATGGCACTGTACCAGTTTACACCAGCAGTGAATTTGGCTATGGATGTCTGATGTATACATAGTAAGTACTGATGTATGGCTGTACTGACTCCTGATTGCCAGGTAAAGCTTTTTTTGCCTATATAAGGGTCCAAGGTCTCCTGCCCAGTTAAACCTACATGGAAAAATTTTCTGGCAGTCATTAATTTACAGTGCTACATATGGGCTATAGAGTGACAAATGAGCTCTTTATGATTTTTTTCCTCATGGCTTCTCTGAGTTAATCTACTGAAAAGCAACATGCTTAGTGGTTCACATTCATACGATGGCATTCACTAAAGAGATCCAGCAAAAAGGTCCAACTTTATCATTCATCAGTCAAACACAAAAATCTCTGGCCCAGATCCACAAAAGCACTTGGGTGCCTAAATCCCAGACTTGGGCTCCCAAGTCCCATTTTTAGGCATCTTTTGGATTGGATGCAGGCAAGGTGCTCCTCCCAACTACCTTCCCTTGTTTCATGGATTACAGGCAGAGATGGGCGCCTCCCTGTGGCTTCAGTTTAGGCACCTATCTCTGAGAACAGTGGGGCTTAGGACATACTCCTCTCATCAACATCTCCCATTGGCTAGTTTAGAAAGGTTCCTGTCTAGTGTGCTGGCTTTTGAGGATCCCATTCTAAGGTACATATCTCTCTCCATGCACTGTATAGGAAGCCCAGGCACCTAACTCAGGCTTTGTTGATCACAATGTGGTTTCTCTGATTTTCTGGGCACCTAGAAGTTTTGGGCGTTGTGTTGCTCAGCATTGCACTGCCAAACTTCCTTTGTGAATCCAGGCCTTTCTCTTCTGAAAGGATTATCTTTATGGAAACACTGTTTAGAAAACAGATCAGAAATATTTATTGAATCTACTAATATATAAGCTACATAACTGGTGCCATCTTTAAAACAGGAAGTATTAAGTGTATGTGCAGTGTTGCAAACTCATGATTTTTATCATGTGGTGGCTTTTAAGTCCTAACTCCCAAACTGCTGTAATCATGAGAATACTTGCTTATTTTATGATATGTCTAGCCCTCTTAAATGTGTAGAAAACGTTGAAAACATGACCCAGTGAGCTCTAAAGTCTAGAATGCAGAAAAGGCACCCAATTTTTTTAAGCCTTATGATTTTTAAGCCAATCTCGTAATTTTGGAGGGACCAACTCATGAAAAATTTGAGGTTAGCAATACTATAACTATTACACAGGGGTTCTGCCCTAGCAGCTTAAGGTGGGCTGCTGGCAATCCATGTGGAGTTCAGTCTGTTGCCAGGGGACTCTGACCATAAATAGAACAATAGAAACAAACTTTCCCCACTGGAGCTCCTTGTCCCTTGCTTCCCTTTTGTCTATGGTTCATGGCCAGAACCATGGGAAGGAAGGAGGGACAGAAAGGTATCACTGGGAGAGAACTCAGCCATATTTCTGCTGAGTGTGGCTGGTTTTTTGTTTTTTGACTCAGGTGGAGCAGGTGAAAACAAGGACCAGAAATGAAGAGCACTCCATGAATGCAGAGTGATTAGAGGCATCTGTGCATATGATGTGGTCTAGGATCCTTTAGTAAAGCAATTGGTCTTGAAGAGTTTTGAGTTTTATTTTCTAAAACTGAGCATTGGTGCTTCTCAAGATGAAATTTAGAGGATGCTTGACAAATATCACATCTAGGACTGGTGTCTCTCTCTTATGAACCCTACAATAATGGCATTTTAGGGGTATGCATGGGGGGGAAGTGATCCATATGCTTCCAAAATTATGCCATCAACTAGTGTCACAAATGTTATACGCACAATTGTAACAGAAGAAAACAAGGGTAACTGAATACATACACAATAAGAGGCATTTTTAACATTTTATGAAAAACTTTTCACTCTCAGGAACTTCTACTAGAGCACAAATACGTATTTGTTTAGGGAACCTAAAAAATCCTATGGATTACTGAAGAACAAAAAGTATAGTTTGAAGCAGAGATGTCAACAGATGAATTGCAAAATCCCATAAGGGGCGTTCCAAATGGCAAATCTCCAAGGCCAGATGGTTTTAGCAATGAGTTTGGTAAATCTTTTCAGAAGCTCCTAATGCCGCAAATACTTCAAACGTTCAGTCACTCCCTTGAACAAGGAAAATTGCCCAGTTCCTATTTGGAAGTCTGCATAATAGTACTCCTGGGGAAAAAAGATAAAAATCCAGAATGCTGCAGATCACATCAACCAATATCATTAATTCATGTAGAAAACAAGGTATTGGCAAAATTCTTAGCAACTGGCCATATCTAGCCCTATCACTACTTATTCATCTAGACATATCTTGCATGGGAGAGACCAATCATATTGTTTAGTTAGCATCAAACATTGCACTGTGCAAGTGAATAAAAATGGCTTCTAGCATGAGATGTTGAAATGGTGTTTACTAAGGTTCTTTCCAGCTCTGCTGGAGAAATTTAATATCCGACATCGGTTTATAGCCTTCATCTAACATTTCTACAGTAGACCATATGCGGTCCTTCTTTGGAACATCTCCTGACCAGAGACTCTTTAAAGATTGGCTGTCCTTGGTCATTTCTATTTGCTCATTGAACTACCTGTAATAGGTATGAGATTCAGACCATCAGAAACCACGGTAAAAAGCATAAAAATACTTGTGCAGGTAACTGTTTACTTTATCGTGGTGAAAGGCAAGCTTCCAGTGTCCTGAAATCTTAGATACACTGCACTAAACTTTTTGTTTTAAAGATGACCAAAACAGAGGTGATAAGCTGGGCCTTTCATCCTGTGAGCACTCTTCAATTGTCCATCCTGATAGGCTGCTTGGGCCTGCAAGTATTTGTGAGTAGAAAGCACTCAGTTTAAGATAACTAGCACACAGGGCCAGATTCTCAGCTTACTGGAAATCAGTGGTGCTATGGAGGCTTATATCTGCTGAGGTTCAAGCCCTGTCTGCAACCCCTTTTTTATACACATTGCATCAAGACATTCAAAGATAGCCAAGTCAGCTTGATTTAAAAAAAAAAAAAAAAAAAAAAGCCGTGTCCTTCCCTAAGTGTTGTATTCTCTCCAGTTACCACCTACTTGGTATAAAAGAGAAATCTAGAATGAGCTTGTTGAAACTCCCCAGAGGGAGAGTCTGTAAATGGGCAGCTGCAATTCAATCCGTTTGGAGCTGGGTTACATTCTACTGAAACTCAAAACTGCTCTACGGGCAAAATGCTGATGCAACTTGCTCTCCTTTTGTTCTCATCAACTTAATTTAGGACAAAGACATTGCCCCACTTCCTCCTGGAGATCAGACTTCCTGTCCTAGGGACTGTTTTGTAAATATGGAAATGACAATTGGGTATGTTGGGACAAGGCCAAAATTCCCATTGATGTCCTGGATATGTGGGCATGCTCTTTTCAGTCCACTGTAAAAACCTCTTTAACAGTTAATATAAGATCATGTGAGAGCTCCATTGTGAGTTAAGCACAGTCGTCATGCCTAGATCCTCCTGAATACATAACGTAAATCATGGGGCTGTGCAAGGCTATTTTTAATTTGGTAATATTAACATAAATGGCCAATGAATATTAATTCATTTGGTTCTCCCTGAAAAAACAGTAATTAGATACATTAATGTGTTAATGTGGATATAAAATCGTTCTGTCTTTCTATCTAAACTAATGCAAGATGAAGAATACTAGTACAAAGAAATAATTGTCTGGTTATGTCTTCTGCCATATTCTGCATTGGATTGAGAGTTTAAAGCACTGACTAGAAATAGACCCAGCTGTTCAAAACTATATGAAAGCTTGGGTAGAATTTTTGTTTAATTCTACTTTGACAGGTACTGAAGTCAGAAAATAAACATCAAACAGTGAAGATGTGAACAAATGTCTGCAACTTTATTAAACCAGTTACACTAATGCATTAGTATAACTGTAAATATCCATTCTAATATTACCTAGCAGCTAATCAGTACATGCGGTATTGCTTCTTGGTGGTAAATGGGACCAGCCAATATGAGATGGAGCTCCAGTTAGCCTTTGCCCCCTATTCACTGGAATATGGACCAAATTCCACACCTACCTTTTCCTTGTGTGTAGAATTTGGAATCTAGTGAGGAAAGCCTCAACCTGTATATATGCTGAAGTCCATCTCTTTTGTCCCAAAGCTTACTAGGCCTGCCTCACTCCTAGCCCCCTGCGTGGGACTGGGATAAGCTACAACTATGACAATGTATTGTTGCCATAAGGCGCACCTGCATGTCAAGTCACTTAACAACATGCTGGTCATTAATATCATTGTAAGCTTTCATACGACATCTCACAAGGTATGTTTTATACAAATATTCTTGTATTTGTGTAAGGTGGGAATACAAGTGTGCCGCTGGGTCACACTTACATTATACTACATGACGTTAGAATCCAGCATTTCTTTTCCTAGGGTTTTTTCTGTCTGATTTTTTGGCCAAGATCTTTAAAAGTGACCAGTTATTTTTTGAATGCCTCAATTTTTGAGTGTCCAACTTGTGACACCTTAAAGAGGCCTGATTTTCAGAGTATTGGGTTTTTCTGAAATTAGGCCTCTTGAAAGGTGTCTGAAGTTGGGCATCCAAAAATCTGAGGCACTGAATGTTGCTACTCACATCAGCAAATGTTTTGCTCTTCAGAATACTTATGTTTTCTAATTGGAGTTGCAGTATGTCTGAACCTTTATTAAACTTGAAACAAAATATGAAGCTAAGAATTTGTATAGGGTGCCAAGTTTCAAGCTAAGGGCTTGGCTACATTGGCACTTTACAGCACTGCAACTTTCGCACTCAGGGGTGTGAAAAAACACCCCCCTGAGTGCTGCAAGATGCAGTACTGTAAAGCGTCAGTGTAATCAGGGCAGCAGCGCTGGGAGCACGGCTCCCAGTGCTGCACACTACACCCATAGAGGATGTGGCTTATGTGCAGTGCTGGTAGAGCTCTCTCCCAGCGCTACCGCTCTGACCACACTCGCACTTCAAAGCGCTGCCGCGGAAGCGCTTTGAAACTTCTAGTGTAGCCAAGGCCTAAGACTTTTTTACGACCAAGTTAATAAACCCCTAATAGGGGATTATAAATGAAAAATCTGACGCTTAGCTACAACTTCAGCAGTATAATGGGCAATTTTGTTTTTATTATTAATTCAAAAAGATTTCTTTCAGAAATGCATTTTACATCACAGTGAAGGCCATATACTACTGCTTAATTTGCATTTCCTTTTCTTGGTGTTTTAAAGATGAATATTTGGCTGAAAACTATTTTAATATATTAACAACACTATTCCTGTGATGATGATAAGTTCCAGTGTTCCTTAGCTGCTTATTAGTCATAGGTAAGGATTTTCAGCCTGTTTAGTAAGATTTGTTTACCATGCACCAGTGTGTGGGAATGAGGTGCTGCTATTCTTGTGGGAATGAATACATTGTGTAAATCTTAAATGTTGAATAGCCTGGAAACCTGAAATTGTTACATGATTAAGAAACACATTCAGATGTCTTTCGAGTCTGTTTTTTTGATCTTTGAAGCTTTTGCTGTTGGTTTTTCACAGGATATTAACCGTTAGAAATGTAAATGAAACTGTATGGAATTCAGGAAACCTAATTTGCCATCATGTGTAGTTTATCTATCAATCTTAGCTCGCATTTAATTAGAGGACCTATAGAAAATGAAAGTTCTAGAACCTCTGCAGTTACCCTCATTATATAATTGCAGCAGTAGCTGTGCTTTTGCAGTGCAGATGTTGGTAATTTTGCCATGGAAAACCGCTAGTATCAGATGCTTAGAGTCAGAAAATGGCTTTAATAATTTCCTCTTTGGAGCAGTAATAGCCATTATTTTAAGACTGCCAAAGTTAGGACTTGTTTGACCATTTCTTGGCACAATCACAGTATGTTCCCTACCAGCACCTGCCAGTTTTGTTACGGTATTAGATCTGCTTTATTGGGTCTGCAATTAAAGAACAGAGGGAGTGCTTCTGTGGGGCTGCAGCATCTGGGGACCACCATCATAAGATTTTTCTCTGGCCACTAAAGAATAGCTTTGTTTTCTGATTCATTAAATATAGAATACTGAAAATAGAAAATTCAGGCAAGAATCACTTGAATATAATAATCTCTTTGGGAGAGACTAAGAGCGTAATAGCTTAGTGGAAAGTTGGGTTAAGATAATGCATCTTTGTCTAACACTGATTAAACCAAGATATTACTGCCTTACACTACTGATTATACTTGTTTCTTCAGATCATTGGTAAGGGAAGTTCTTTCATTTATGATGATCACACTTAAGCCCTGATCCTATAAAATGCTGTGAGGGAGGACCCTTTTCATTCTCTGTTCAGTATATAGGCAAGGTTACTGCTTTTGTTTTATTTGCTACCCATATATTGACACAGAACAGCTCTCGAGTACCTGCCAGAATCCTAGCAAATGACCTAACCCTAAATTAGGAAAATTAGATGGTGATAAACCAGTGAGTGTAGCATAAAATCCTGCAACACAGGGCTGGTAGCTGAGGTAATTAATAATCATTTTGACTCCTAAAACTTCTGTGACATGAATGAATTTGGAACTGAGATAAGCTATAATATAATTTTCTGTATTGTATTTTCTTAGATCTATTGAAACTGATGCTATGTCCGTGAAGCAAATTATTCTGTCTCCTATTGAGACTTCTCAGGGAAAGTCTACAGTTCAAAATTACGGCCTAGTCTACACTACGCATTTATACTGAATTTAGCAGAATTAACCCTGTACCCGTCCACACAACGAAGCCCGTTACTTCGATATAAAGGGCTCTTAATATCGATATCTGTACTCCTCCCCGACGAGGGGAGTAGCGCTGAAATCAGTATTGCCATGTTGAATTAGGGTGTGTGGCCTCAATTTGATGGTATTGGCCTCCGGGAGCTATCCCACAGTGCACCATTTTGACCACTCTGGACAGCAATCTGGAGTCGGATGCACTGGCCAGGTAGACAGGAAAAGCCCTGTGAACTTTTGAATTTCATTTCCTGTTTGGCCAGCGTGGAGAGCTCACCAGCACAGGTGACCACGCAGAGCTCATCACAGGTGACCACGCAGTCTCCTGAAAATCAAGAGCTCCAACATGGACTGCGTGGGAGGTACTGGATCTGATCACTGTATGGGGAGAGGATTCCATGCTAATAGAACTCCATTTCAAAAGATGAAGTGAAAAAACATTTGAAAATATTTCCAAGGCCATGATGCAGAGAGGCCACACCAGGGACTCAGTACAGTGCCGTGTGAAAGTTAAGGAGCTCAGACAAGTCTACCAGAAAACCAAAGAAGCAAATGCAAAGTCTGGGGCAGGGCCGAAAATATGCCGCTTCTATGCTGAGCTGCATGCAATTCTAGGGGGGTCCGCCACAACTACCCCATCCCTGTCCGTGGATTCCAAGGTGGGGGTGGTAATCTCAGCCATGGCTGAGGATTCTGTGGACAAGGAAGATGAGGAGGAAGAGGACGAGCTTGCAGAGAGCACACAGCACTCCGTTCTCCCCCAACAGCCAGGAGCTTTTTCTCACCCTGACAGAATTACCCTCCCAAGCCACTATCCCAGACAATGAAGCCATGGAAGGGACCTATGGTGAGTGTACCTTGTAAATATAAAACATAGTTTAAAAGCAAGCATTTTTTAATGATTGATTTTGCCCTGAGGACTTGAGATGCATTCGTGGCCAGTACAGTTATTGGAAAAGTCTGTTAACATGTCTGGGAATGGAGCTGAAATCCTCCAGGGACATCTCCATGAAGCTCTCCTGGAGGTACTCCAAAAGCCTTTGCAGAAGGTTTCTGGGCAGCGCTGCTTTATTCTGTCCATGGTAGGACACTTGACCACGCCATGCATGTAGCAAGTAATCTGGTATCATTGCATGATAAAGCCTAGCTGCATATGGTCCCGGTGTTTGCTGGCATTCAAGCAACATCCATTCTTTATCTCACTGTGTGTTATCCTCAGAGTGATATCATTCATGATAACCTGGTTGAAATTCAGGAATTTAAGTAAGGGGACAGAGATGGCCATTCCTACTGGGTTGTTTGCCTGTGGCTTAAAAGAAATCCTTTCCTGCAAGTAGCCAAGCAGGGGTAGGGGGGCAATTGGTGCTGAGCTTTTCCGCATTTGGCTAGCAGGGAAGATCCCTGCTATCAGCCACGTGATGGCGGGGGGGGGGCAGAAAAGGGGGTGTTCAGCAGTGATCTTCCATGATACCAGCCATGCGGTGGGGGGAGGGGTAAAGCGATCATCCCAGAGAATTGGAAGGGGGGTGGTTTCTGCTGCTGCACATTAACAGGAAAGAAGCAGCACTCAATGGGCTTTGCTTGGTATTTGGGAAAGGAGGGCGCTGGATATATGAAGGCTGCAGAAAACAAAAGACAATGGCTTACCATGGCTGCATGAAGCTGAATTCTGCTGCCCGGACCTGCATCTGTGATCTGTAACGCCAAAGCCGCAGGCACTCAATATTAAGATGCAAAATGCAACCTTGTAGTGAAAACACATGTGCTATGTAAGGTGAATAATGTTGTTCACCGTGAAGGAGTATAATACATTTTAGAGAACAATGATCTTCTCTCCCTTTTTTCTCCTCCCTCATTCAGCTGCAAATTTTTCAAGCCTCCGTCCTAAAGGTTGTTTCAGATAAGGTGGCAGGGAAAAAAAGACATAAGAAGAAATGTTTTCGGAAATCATGGAAGTGACCCGCAATGAAAGAGCTCATCTGAATGAGTGGAAGGACATGGTAGCAAAGTACAAGAAAGATGCCAGTGAATGTGAGGGCAGGAGGGATGCTCGAGATGAGAGGTGGCGGCAGGAAGATCAGTGGTGGCGGGATGCAACTCTGGGGCTGCTGCGTGATCACTGACATGCTCCGGCAAATGGTGGAGCTTCAGGAACAGCACCAGGATGTTAGTGCCGCTGCAGCCCCTGTATAACCACCCTCCCCCCTCACCATGTTCCTTAGCCTCCTCACCCGCCAGACAAGTAAGAACTCTTGGGGGTAGGCTCTGTGCACCTGCCCACTCCACCCCAGTGGACAGCCAAACCAAAAGGCTGTCATTATTATGAAATTTGTTTAGTGGCCTTTTCCTTCCCTCCTATAGTCCTCCCAAACCCCACCCGGGCTACCTTGTCAGTTCTCTCCTTCTTATTATAATTAAGTAATAAAGAATACATGATTTTTAAACAAGAGTGACTTTATTTCCTTAGAAAGCAAGCTGATCGAAGTGAGGGGTGGGGGGGTGGCTTACAGGGAATGAGTCAATCAAGGAGGGATGGGTTTCATCGAGGAGAAACAGTCACACTGTACTCTGGCCAGTGATGAAACTGGTTTTCAAAGCTTCTCTAATGTGCACAGCTTCCTGGTGTACTCTTCTAATCACCTTAGTGTCTGGCTATGTGTAATCAGCGGCCAGGTGTTTTGCCTCAGCCTCTCACCCCACCATAAAGGTCTTCCCCCTTATTCTCACAGAGATTGTGGAGCACACAGCAAGCAGCAATAACAATGGGGACATTGGTTTGGCTGAGGTCTGAGCGAGTCAGTAATGTGTGCCAGCGCGCCTTTAAACGGCCAAATGCACATTCTACCACCATTCTGCACTTGCTCAGCCTTAGTTGAACAGCTCCTGACTACTGTCCAGGCTGCCTGTGTATGGCTTCATGAGCCATGGCATCAAGGGGTAGGCTGGGTCCCCCAGGATAACGACAGGCATTTCAACATCCCCAACTGTTATTTTCTGGTCTGGGAAGTAATTCCCTTGCTGCAGCCGTTTAAACAGAGTAGTGTTCCTGAAGACGCGAGCCTCATGAACCCTTCCCGGCCATCCCACGTGGATGTTGGTGAAACGTCCCTGTGATCCACCAGTGCTTGCAGCACCATGAAAAGTACCCCTTGTGGTTTATGTACTGGGTGCCCTGGTGCTCCAATGCCAAGATAGGGATATGGGTTCCATCTATCATCCCCCCACAGTTAGGGAATCCCATTGCAGCAAAGCCATCCACTATGACCTGCACATTTCCCAGAGTCACAGCCTTTCGTAGCAGCAGCTCAGGGATTGCTTTGGCTACTTGCATCACACAGCCAGGGCCGGCGCTTCCATTGAGGCGAACTAGCAATCGTTTAGGGCGCCAGGATTTTCGGGGGTGGCATTTTGCCGGGAGGGGGGCGGCAGGTGGCTCCAGTGGACCTGCCGCAGTTGTGCCTGCGGAGGGTTCGTTGGTCTGCGGCTTGGTGGAGCTGCCAAGGCATGCCTGCGGATGGTCCGCTGGTCCCACATGGCTCTGGTGGACCTCCCGCAGGCACAGCTGTGGGAGCTCCACCGGAGCCGCGGACCAACAGACCCTAGAAATGGCTGCGGCATTCCACCAGAGCCCAGTGCGTGGGGCGGCGAAATGCTTAATGCGCCTAGGGCGCGAAAAACTTAGCGCCGGTCCTTGATCACAGCAGCCCCCACAGTAGATTTTCCCACTCCAAATGATTCCCGACTGACCGGTAGTGTCTGGCGTTGCAAGCTTCCAGAGGGCTATTGCCACTCGCTTCTCCACTGTGAGGGCTGCTCTCATCTTGGTATTCTGGTGTTTCAGGGCAGGGTAAAGCAAGTCACAAAGTTCCTTGAAAGTGCCCTTACACATGCGAAAGTTTCACAGCCACTGGGAATCGTCCCACACCCGCAACACTATGCGGTCCCATCAATCTGTGCTTGATTCCCGGGCCCAAAATTGGCGTTCAATGGCTAGAACCTTCCCCATTACCAGCAGGATCTCCAAAGCGCAGGGACCCACAGTTTGAGAGAATTCTGTGTCCATGTCCTCATCACTCTTGTTGCCGCTCTGCTGTAGCCGTCGCCACCTCCTCGCCTGGTTTTGCAGGTCCCGGTTCAGCATAGACTTCACAAGAATGCACAAGGTGTTTAAAATATCCATGATTTCTGTCTTGAGCTCAGCAGAGTCCATGCTTGCCATGGTATGGCGTCTGCACAGTTCACTCAGGAAAAAAGGTGAGAAACGGGGGTTGTCTGCTGCTGCTTTCATGGAGGGAGGGGTGAGGCTGTACCCAGAAGCACCAGCAGCAATGTTTTTTGCCCCATTAGGCACTGGGATCTCAACCCAGCATTCCAATGGGCGGGGGAGACTGCGGGAGCTATGGGATAGCTACCCACAGTGCAATGCTCTGGAAACCGATGCTAGCCTCGGACCATGGATGCACACCGCTGAATTACTGTGCTTAGTGTGGCCGCGTGCACTCGACTTTATACAATCTGTTTTTAAAAAAACGGTTTTTGTAAAATTGGAATAATCCCGTAGTGTAGACATACCCTAAGTCAGCCTGAGTTGCATTGACTTACAGCCACCACAGTAATTAAACTGCTTGGATATCAACACTATGCTTCTTGTGTTGGTGATGTGCTTGCACTTATTTAACTGTCAGTATGGGGAATTGTGGGACAGCTTTTGAAAAGTAGCAACAGTTGATGTAAGCAACAGTGTCAACACTGACACTGCATTGATTTTAAGCACTATGCGTCTCACAGAGGTGGAGTTAAGTCGGTGCAGTGGGTGAGTTACATCGGTGGGAGCTGCGGTTTAGTGTAGACATTTGAGTCAATGTAAGCTGCCTTATGTCGACCTAACTCTGTACTGTAGACCAGAGCTAAGGAAGTAGGTAAATGACAGAATGTATTAATATTTCTGACTTTCAGAGAACCATATACAAGAAGTCCTGTGCTGAGCACTTAAGGTGGGATCAACAAAGGTATTTAGGTGGCTAAACCCTGCTTTTAGATGCAACTGCAATCCACAAAACTCCCACTTGCCTGCTGCTGAACACTGTCAGCTTCTAAAATTGCTCAGTATCTACTTGGTTGGTTTTTTTAAAGTGAAAGTTTCCTAGGCATCTATGTGTCTTCCTCTGAGCACGCACACTGCAGCCTCAGTCTGGGCACCTAGATGCCTGTCTCTAGCCTAAGCATCAGAGCATTGCACAAATTGGGGAAGATAGGCGTGGGCTGCCTAAATCACATGGGGTCCAATTCAGAAGGCACACTCGGAGGCCACCTAGAGTGAGTGCACACAACAGGTCCTCCTTCTCTTCCCTCCAGCTTTCTTGTAACCTTTAACCTTGTGGTTAGGGTACTCACTTGGGATGTGGGAGACCCTTCATTGAAGTACACTTGGAGGAGAAGGGATTTGAGAATGGATCTGCCACCTCTCAGGTGAGGGACCCAACTCCTAGGCAATGGAACAGTTGATGTAGGTCTGTCTCTCCTATTGAAGTTGTTCCACTTTTAATTATTGGTCCAGAAAGGGATTTAGAACAACTAGTGTTTAGGGCCCTCACCTGAGAGGTGGCAATCTTGTTCAAATCTCTTGTCATTAGCTGGAAGGGGGGGATGTGAACCATGGGGTTCTCCATATCCCAGATGAGTACCTTATTTACTAGGCTAAAGGTTATAAGGGAGGGCTGCATCCTCCCTCTGCCCTCTCCCATGTTGTTTTGTGTGAACTCTCACTGTGTGTGCTCAGAGGTCCCATTCCTGTTTGGGGTCCACTGGAATCACTCTGCACACTACTTAAGCAGTCAAGCACCTGTCTTTCCCCGTTTCTGACTCTCAAGCAGAGAAAGGTGCCTAGCTGCTGTCCAGATGTAGGTGCCAAACTCAGGGGGGTGCAGGTGGGGCTTAGCATGCATCCCTCTTGTTGGCATCTCCCATTGTCTAGCTTAAGTAGCTCCCCACCTAATGTGCTGGCTTTCTGGCTCATGTTGTAAGGCATCTATCTCTTGCCATTGATTGCACAGGATCCTATGTGCCTAACTCAGGTTTGTGAAGTGCAAGGCTGTTCCTGTGCTTTTTCTAGGCACCTAAAAGTTAGGCATTGTGATACTGAGCATCACAATGCCTAAGTCCCTTTTGTGGATCTGGGTCTCTGTGACTCATGGTACCAGATATTTGTACATGCTGAGCAGGGGCGGCTCCAGGCATCAGCACAGCATGCGCATGCCTGTGGCGGCAAGCGGGGGGCAGGGGGTGCGGCCTGTCGGTCGTCATGAGGGTGACAATCGGGGAGCCTTCAGCAGCCTTTCTGCAGGAGGTCCGCCGCTGCTTCAGCAGTAATTAGGTGACGGCTACGCCAAAGGCACGGGACCGGTAGATCACCTGCAGAACTGCTGCCGAATCTGAGTGACCGGCGAACCTCCTGCAGAAATGGTGCCAAAGGCTCCCTGACTGCCATGGTTGGGGCGGGGAAAAAATGTAGAGCCGCCCTTGATGCTGAGTCTTCACCAGGTAACTAAAGATGATCTTTAACATCACCTGGAGACGTTTAAAAATTTCAGACTGAAATTTTTCAGAGTAACTTTAATATTAGTGTTCAATGAAATTACTCACTGAAATGAATGGGAGGATTTCCAGCAATGTCTTCAATCATCTTCGGATCAGTTCCCAGAAGCATAAGTGGCTTGATGGTGACTCCAGGACTTGAGTGTTTGTTTTTATTCCTGGGTCTGCCACTGTCCTGCTGTGTTAGGTTGGGCAAATGATGTAACATCTGTGCCTCAGTTTACTTATCTGTAAACTGGGATAATACTTTCCTACTTTGTTGGGATGTTGTGAGGTTTGATTTACAAATGTTTGTAAAGTGCCTTGAGAACCTCTGATAGAGGGATTAAATGGGTCTGATCCAAAGCCCACTAAGTCAGTGGGAGTTTTTTTTGTTCAGTGGCCTTTGGGATCAGATCCTAAAAGAGACAAGTATCCTTATTAATAAAAATGTTCATGCAAAAGCAATGTACTTGGCCAGGAAGTACTGAATTTCCTTTGAAGTACAGCATTTCAGAGCTTTTTTCTTCTGTTGACCATATATTGCACAGTCTGTTGCCAGGAACACTAGTGTAATGTCATAAATTCACCATTAATATGTCTCATTAGGATCAAACAGGAAGAGGAAACATAATAACTTCTAGACAAACAAAAAAAGTTGTATTTAAAAATAATGGTACAATAGATGCTTTGGAATCTATCTTTAAGAGATTGGTTAGCAAAGTTCTTTAAATGGTTCAAAACTCACTTTCAGGTTGTACAATATGTTGGCAATTAATTTCACCCAATTGTGTACCACACAACAGAGGAAAAGCTTGTAACATATTTTAACCATAGCCCAAATTTTCTTGAGTTTGTGGTTTCATTTCCTTTAATTTTGTGGCAGAAATAAATATATTAAAAGGAATAGAGGATAAAAGCATCATTGATTTCCCCTTGATCTCATTATCCTATGGCCTGATCCAAAGCCTAGTGAAGTTAGTAGATATTGATTTAGATATGCTTTGGAACAGGCACCAAACGCTTTGTCCAAATGTTTTTTTGCAGTGCACATCTTTACGCAAAGATACTGACAGGGTCAGGCCAGATGGCTACAGGAGAGTGATAGAAAGCAGATATATTAGCCCCAGGTTAAGTGGGTCCCCTTTCCCTGAGTAAGGTAACAGGGAAGGTTCTGGAACAATTAAGGCAGACAGGCTGATTAGAACACCTGCAGCCAATCAAGAAGCTGCTAGAATCAATTAAGGCAGGCTAATCAGGGCACCTGGGTTTAAAAAGGAACTCACTTCAGTTTGTGGTGAGCATGTGAGGAGCTGAGAGCAAGAGGTGTAAGAGGCTGTGCTGCTGGAGGACTGAGGAGTACAAGCATTGTCAGACACCAGGAGGAAGGTCCTGTGGTGAGGATAAAAGAAGGTGTTTGGAGGAGGCCATAGGGAAGTAGCCCAGAGAGTTGTAGCTGTCATGCAGCTGTTACAGGAGGCACTATAGACAGCTGAAATCCACAAGACCCTGGGCTGGAACCCAGAGTAGAGGGTGGGCCTGGGTTCCCCCCAAACCTCCAACTCCTGATCAGACACAGGAGGAGTTGACCCGGACTGTGGGTTCCACCAGAGGGGAAGATCTGAGGTGAGCAAATTCGCCAATAAGCGCAGGACCCACCAAGGTAGAGGAGGAACTTTGTCACAATATATTTTTAAAATTAGTATTTATTTTAAAAAAACACTGCAGTATTCTAAGGGTAGTTCTTGTTATGATTACCAATCAGTATTATAAAACTTATGACCATTTCTGTAGTATATTCTAATATCTTATAAGGATGTATTTTGAAAATACTGACACTTCAGCAAATGTATTCTGACTGCTCTGGAGCTTTTTAACTGCCATAGGTGAGCTTTCTTATCACGAGGAGCCTGCAAGCACCCATATTACAAGCCCCCACCAATACAATGAAATACATGGAAAAAAAACAGTATGTTTCTGCATGAAAATTTCAACATCCTCACCCCCATACCATCACCTCCAAGCATGGAGGGTAGAGCAGAGGAGTTGCTGAAACATAACATTCATAATGAAATCACTGACCCATTACCTTTTTTTGAACAGCATTAGTGTGTTTGTGTATCTAAAAGCCTAACACTTGTCTGATGACAAGAGGAGGAAGCAGCTACAGTGATGAGAGCCACTCTACAGAATTACCAAAAGGGAAATAAGTCTTTTTCAAGTACATGAAGCCCTCTAGAATATGAGTAGCAGTCATTCACTTCATTCTACAAATTAATCAGCCTAGGTATTTTTCATGTATTTTAAAGCTTTTAAGGCCTAATTTATTTGTCCTAAACTGGTCAGAATTATCCTGAGTTATCCTCCAATGAGGACTGTAGCATGAGACCCTGTGTAGAATTTTCTAGGACTTGCATGTTTAAAATTAGGCACCTTTACAAACCTTTTTCAGTTAGGGCTAGAAAGGGAGTGAACATTAATTAAAATTGAAAATAGCTTAACAAATCTCTCCTAATTTGTAAGAGTTTCTCTTTAGCTAGAGATACATAAGGGTTTTCTAATCTTTAGATAATATTCTTTTATCATTTAGAAATGAAACCAGAAAGGAAATTCACTAACAGAATATCTGTAATTCGCTAAGCAATTGATATTCAAATATTTTATTTTCAGAATGAATCACTATTGTTTCCAGCACTAATTAAATTGTACTGATAGACTATGCCATACAGACATACAGTAGCAAGTCATGTATAAAGAGCTTTGTGTACTTTATCACATACACACTTAGTAATTTCTCCCAACTCTCAAAGATTTAATTTCATGTTCTGTAATGAGCTCTGTATTACTAAGATTTCATTAATGTAGCATACTTTGCAAAATACACTTGTATATCATGAAGTATAATTTAAAATTAAAGAAGTGTAAGCACTAGGAACAAATTAAATGACCAAAATATATACTGTGATGCATTAGCCTCGCTTTTTTCATGTTTGGCATATTAATCAGCAAGTGAACAAAGTCAGTAATTCCCCTTAGGTCTTCCACTCATAAGTGTAAATTACTGTACGTGTGGATGCTGTTCTGTCCCGTAATAATGCGCCGTTACACTTGTTGCGGTACGTGAGTGACATCAAAGATCAAATTACACAAGGATCCAGCAATACAGGTATTGACTTGAAACAAATGAATGTTACTACACTTAAGAAGACAAGTCTATTAGTAAACATATTCCTTTATTGGGAAAAACAATTTTTACATTTTACCAAATCTGCACTTTGAGAACCTTCAAGCCAGCTTTCTGAATCTCTTATGTGGCTATTGATAAGTATGTTAATTATACAGTTTGCAACTGGAATGCAATTTTGAATAATTAATTTGAAATTGAGATGAAATGGTGACAAGAACAGAATTCATTCTCAAATAAGAGTTTAGACTCCTCTAGACAATCAATAGTTATCTTAACCATATATCTATTTCTGAGCAGGTTACATGTTAAAGTAGATCAACATTTTAGGTCAATGTAAAGCAACCTAAATTTTTTTCACACAGGTGATTTTAGAAGTATCACAAATGATCTGTCATTGTTGTGCATGTAACTTTCAGTAAGCATCTTCAGTCCAGTTTCCATGGGCTCCTTCCTACAGTCTGTGCAACTGGTACAGAGGGACTGTGGCTCCATTGTCTGGAGTTGTAACTGTCATGGGTTCTGGGGAGTGGAGCCAGTATGTAAGCCCCATACCTTAAAGGGGGATCAAGTATGATCTTCCTGGAACTACACTGACATACAGCTAAGTTAACTGGGCTTCAGGCAGCTGCAGTGGAAAAGGGTAGTAGTTTGTTTTTATTACCCATTCGTGCAGATTGTGAAAGGAGGAAACCAAGTGAACTGAAATCAAATATAGCTTTTCTTTTCCCATAGACTGTGCACCGATAGTTGCCAAACCACATTTCAGAAGGGTGAGAGAGCATCACATCTGCTTTTTTTTTTGTGTAACTGTTTTGAATCTTCACTTCAGGAAAATTTAGTTTTGAAATGTCAAATTACCTGACTCCTGTATCCTATTAGAAATGACACATGGAAACACCTTCAACATACTTAATTTAGCACCATGTCAACAGTTAAAGTTAACAGGAAAAACTGAAAATTATTGCTTCCTAGCTTTTGCTGCAACAGGTCTCTCATGTCATTTCACAGGATCATGCTGTAGACTTGGTTCTTGCATTAGCAGGATGTGGACCCATTATGACAAAATTAGCCCCCTCACCAATAGCTGGAATGAAATTCAGCATGTAATTTAAGATTATAATATGTTCTTGTTTTGGCCTTTTTTTGCTCATTGAGCAATGTACGGATTGATACTACCAAACAAGTTTTTAATCATTAGACATTCATTCTGTGGTAATGTGTGCCCAGTGGTCTGAAGTGTATAATCCCAAATTCTAAAAATATTAGACAGCTGATTGTTTTGTTTTTAGCTTAAGAAACTGATTTAGAAACAGGATTAGAGTAGCTAACTCTAAATGCTGGAAAAGCTTACTAGTTGATGAAAAGTTGTCAAAATTGAAAGATATATCTGAAATCATTCATTTACTGTGATTATACCAACAATGCACTAGGTTAAGTTACTCATTTCTACTTCCAGTTTCCTTTGTTTCTTTCCCTATTTGCTGTTCCATAGTTCTATGATCATCTCCAAAGGTTCCCATAAGTTTCCTTGGCAATTCTCGGCTTTTATGAGCATATCAATTTTCTTTAGTTTCTAATGTTCAAAGGAGCTTCCAGATTAAGTCTTTGGATGAGGATTTAGGCCACCAAGATACGTCCCTCTTTCAATACTCATAGAGGGCTAGATTAATAAAAGATCTTAGTCAATGGACTAAGGGAACTGGGTGCTGGATCTTCCACACCTAGGCTATACAGTCATTCTCAATCCTGCTCTCCCTCACACACACACAGGACCTGGGGAGGGAGAGGATCTTTTGCAACAGTAGAAAGGATCTGCCACCTCTCAGGTGAGTACCTTATTCAAATCCCTCTTGCCCCTCAGGCTGAGGAAGACTTCAATGGTCTCCCACATCCCAGGTGAGTGCCCTAACCACTGGACTAAAAGCTATATGGGAGGGCCCCCGTCCCTGGCCACTTTGTGTGTTCCTTTGCCTGGTTTGTGCATCACAGTGGTGCTTAGGTATCCAGATACCTAGTATGAGGCTGCAGTATGACTACTCAAAGATATAGGATGGATAGGAAAGTTTTTTACTGCAAAACAGTTAGGCACTAGATGAGTTTAGGTGCTTACAGGGTTCAGTTACAGCTGGGGGGCGGGTTTATGAATATCAGTGGTGTCTGATTCTGGCATTTAGGGAGCTAAAGCAGCCTCCCAGGTAGGTACTCTAACCATCAGTCTACAGAATCACTGAGCCAGAGAGTAAGTATGAGTGACTTTGTAGCCTGTGGTTAGAGCGCTCATGTGGAAGGAGGAAAATCCAGGATCCCATCCCCCAGCTCCAATGAACCTTTTAAAAGTATTTCTCCGTGGTGGCACAGCCTCCACAGGGGAGAAAGGAGTACCCCCCACATTAAAATATTCCATAGCCTACTGGCTAGGGCACTCACCTAAGCAGGTCCCAGTTCAAATCTCTTCTCTCATTCAGGCAAAGGAGACTGGAACCTGTGGTCTCCCATGTGAGTTCCTTAACCTGGGCTAGATGCTATGAAGGAAGTCAACATTGTCCTCTGGCTCCAGCAGCATAGGAGCCTAACACCAAGACAGGTTGCAGCTGAAAGCCCCAGGCAGAAAGAGGCCCCTTCCCTGCAGCCCAGATTTAGGCACCAATCTCTGAGACAGGGACAGTAGACTTAGCTTGGCATCTCCTATTGGCTACCTTAGGTAGGGCACCATCCAGCATGCTGTCTTTTGTGAATCCTATTCTAAGGCCTCTCCTTATTCACTGTATAGGAAATCTAGGCACTGAAGTCAAACTCTGACTCCCAGTGATTTTTCTAGATGCCTAACTTTTTTGTGAAACTAGCCCCAGGTCTCAGTGTAAATGCAATAGGGCTGAACCACAGAAATATTGCTATACTATTGTATTGCAATGGCATTACAGCTGAAATTCAACTTAAATGGGGATTTGGGGTCCTAATACTTGGATATTATTGAGCTCTTGAGTTCGATATCAGCCATAGGCCACCTTCTCCCACTGTAGGTCTCTCAAGGACTCTGCAGGGAGGGCAGAGAATGCCTGATCATCATCTCCTTCTATACAGATACCAGGGAGGGGAAAGAGGAACAGTCATTCCAGATGCATCTCCCCAGTCCTCAGAGTGCAGGCTTGAGAACCCCTTTATATTTCCCTCTCCTCTCTTGCTACAATGGTCTCCCCACCCCACAGGCCTAGACCACATCCTTGCAACTACATTGATATCTTTACTGGTGTAGCTCTGTGGCCTTGTACCATGCTTTACTAATTTACTTTAATGGGTGGCTGCTTCTATCTAATTATCAGGAAACTCACACTGATTATCAAGGTGTCTGCTAATTTTCACTCCCCTATTGGGTTTTTGTAAAGGACTAGGTGGTAGGTCCTCAGTCTCCAGTCCTATTAATAATCTGGTGGGATGATCCCTGTTCCCAAACCTGCAGCAGAGTAGCAGGAAACAGTCTCCCAGCTGACTGCTCTTAGTTTACTGGCTCGGTGCCCCAGAGACTGGTAGGGAAACATGAGTGTGAAAGAAAACCTTAACAGTTTTAAAAAATATTGCTGTCTTTATATTTTTTACACTGGTCATTTGGTAGAAAATCTCTGCAGCCATTGGTAGGAAAATACCTAAAGATATGATAACTGTATTATGGGTAAAGCATTATCACCAGGTATACATCTCATCACCTTTCCCCATGAGTTATAAAATACACATGTAAATTGTTGGCAATGCACTTGGTTCCAATGTAGAAGAATCCTAGGTTCAACTCTGTGTGTGTGTGTGTGTGTGTGCGTGCGCGCACACACACACAAGATATGAAGGTAGTTTTGAATCTGAGATTCTTCTGCATGCACGCTTATCTATAAGAGATTTGAATATATACTTGTTTTCCTTCCAGTCTTTATGTGGCTCTTACATTTATATCAGTTATGGAGATAAGCTGGAAAGTTCCAAACTAGATTTAGACCTTGCAAAAATCCCATTTCTCTGCTTTGAATGTTTAAAGTTTATCCATTAGCATTTTTGTTTTTAATAAGTCTTTGCCAAGTAATAACTTGATTTTTGTGCTACAAAGTATCCAATAATGAAGACATGGCATTTATTTCTAGCTGGGTCTCATATACCATTTTCTTTCAATTATTGAACCAAATAACAGGTAATACATGCAAATAAGAATCAGTCAGTGAAACTCTAATACTCTTTTAAAGGTGCTCTATGTAGTCTTATACCAGCACACAGTTTCCTTTCAGGGCCAAACCAAAACAAGGGTCTATTTATCCCTAGAGAAAAGATGTTCAGATTAATAAAAATGTAACTTCCTACATTTGTCTGATTAGTAGCTGATAGTCATATAATCTGAACAGAGACAAGCCAGGGATTGTGCTGTGAGGAAGAAAAATATACTGGCAGGAAATTTGCATATGGGAAGTACCAGCTTCAGTTACTTCCATATGCCACACTTACTTTCTTCACACTTACAAAGTATAAAACAAACATAGTCCAAAGGAGATGAAATACGGAAACAAAGGTAGAGAGCAGGGCAAGAAAGTCAAGTAACTCAGTGGATTAATCACTAGCGTCTCACTTCTGGGACCTTCTAATGTGTTCAGATCAATTCTCAAGTCCTCCAAAGACTTAATACCCTCTGTCAGTGGTCACAGAATTACTTCAAGAAGTTTGATGCCTGACTGATCTTGAAGATGAAATACACTATTGCCATTTCTGTCCTTGTTGATCAGCTTAAGGTAAACTAACAGGGATGTGTTCAAAGCCCCGTTTCAGGTGCTTTGTTTTTTCTTCAGATCAATGGTGTTTTTCTGCTTCCGTAATACTTGGTGCTTTAATTATTTTTAGGAACACTGTTAGGCTTTCCCTTTTTACTTCAAGAAGTCAAAGCAATGTTAAACATGCCCATCTGAGAACCTGTGTTAGAGCATTGGGACCAAATTCTCAGCTGGTGTAAATCTGTATCGTTCAATTTTCTTTAATTGGCCCCAATGAAGCCTTTGATTAAGCTGTGCCAATCTATGCCAGATGAGAATCTTGCCTTGTATGTTTAAATGTTTATTAAATGCTTTAAGAGTATTACAGACTCTGGTTCTTACATCACACATTATTTACATAAAATATGGTACTCCTGATTCTGGGTTTGTGCTTCTCTTTGTGTATGTGTGTATCTAATGCCCTGCCTCTGAGGTATGGCTACTAATTCAAATTAGAGTTGCATAAATTCAATGAATTATATTAAACCACCTATGGTGGGGTATGTACACCATGCAGACAATGAAAGGGTTAAGTGGAGCTGGTATGGTCAATTAAGGCATCTGGTTGCACCTGGAGTGTGGGCCAGGCCCAGTTAAAGAGGAGTCCAGCTGGGGAAGGAAGTAAAATGTACATACAGGTGAGTCACAGTCTATAATTCCAAATGGTAGCAGAGAGCTAGTAATCTGCCAGTCTCTCAGGCTACCCAGAATAACTCTAGGGATCTGTCATCTTGTTCAGTTATTCTGCCCTCTTAGACTCCAAACAGTGATGAAGCATTTTTATCTGTATCCATATTGATATTTGTCTTAGCTCTCCAGTCAGTGTTCTATCACATGGTTTCTTCTTTGATGGCAGTGAGAAACAGATGCTTGATTCAGTCTATGGTACCAGTTATTCTAGGTATCTCCCTCTGATATTGTTCTCAAGGTATTTCTATTGTATCTGCACACAGGAAGCAGGTCTTGAACAAAATCTTGATCTTGTAAGATTTCTCATTCTATATTGCAGAGGTTTGGCTGGTTCATAGAATTGTTCATACGTTGGGCACTGAGCCTAGCTGAACTTTGAAAATCCAGGCATACTCAGCTTTCACTGAAGCCAAAGGGAGAGGGGTGTGTGGACATGCAGTTTGCTCATCACTGCTACTGAGCTGGGTAAATCTTTCTTCTTTAAATAAACATTCCTCCAAGCCTGACTTGCTACACTCTCTCTGTCTTGATTTATGCAGAATGCTGAGGCTGCATGGAATACACTGTACAGGAAACATTTGATTAGAATGATAGCTCAAGGTATGCTTTCCTACAATTGTCTTAACTATTCTTTATTTTTTGGAAGACTTGCAAGATGTGATTCCTCCTTATACTTTTTTTTAAACAGCTGTCCTTCATTTTTTGTTTAGCTAAACTCTTAAAGAAAAATAGTAATTATTCCACTTAGAATTAATTCTGCAAATGATACCTGCAGGATATTATCTATTTAAACTTTCCTTTAACCATTTCTCTTGTTGCTTTTTTGGTTTAGATAAACTTTAGAATATTGATGGATATGAGAAACTTTTTTATTAAAATAATGAAAAGCAGAAAACAATTTGTTTTGGATTTTGATTTATGAGCCCATAAGACAGTGGTTCCAAAACTTGTTCCGCTGCTTGTATGTCCCTCGGCCCATGCTGCTTCCAGCAGCTCCCATTGGCCTGGAGCGGCGAACTGCAGCCACTGGGAGCCGCAATTGGCTGAACCTGTGGATGAAGCAGGTAAACAAACTGGCCCAGCCTGCTAGGGGCTTTCCCCGCACAAGCGGCAGAACAAGTTTGGAACCACTGCCATAAGACATTAAACAGACAAAACTCTGCTTGCCTCTCTGTCATACTCAATTTCCTTGAGAAATTGTAAGCAAAAGTTCATATGTCCCTCCAAGGCATTATAGTAACAAACTTCTATAAGAGCAAACTCATTAGGACTTTAACCACAAGGTTTACATAGACTGCTGTCCTAGGTAAACCCATTTTCCAGTAGTGGCTATTATTTAAGGTGCTTTAATTTAAACATAGTGGATTACAGATTTGTCAGATTAGAAATGGTGGGTTCGATTTTCAACTCTAAAGGAAATGATACAATTTGTTTCATGTTTTTTAAAATTCCAGTCCCAAGGGAATGTTATGTAACCAGACAAACACCTTCACTTTTGCCATATTTGTTTTAACTGTTAACTTCTTTAAAGTAAATTTAATCAAGGCAAACTTGTCCTCATAAATAAAAACAGACATCAGGGTGCATTTTCAGTTTGAGTTGAAGGGCTCATAATCACAAAGCTGTCATTGAATTATCACCAGATTCACCCATCACATGGGCTAGATCTTCAGATAGTGTACATTTTGCTTGAATGTCAATGGAATCATAATGATTTACATCAGCAGAGGCTCGGGACCTCTAAGCTAAAAATGTAACAAGGTTTAAAACAGATGAGTGTTACTGAATTCATATAGGCTTTTCCCACATTTTTAAAAACAAAACATAATAATTTTACTTTAAACTGGGGAGGACAACTGGAATTGCAGGAAGGCTTTTGCTAAGAGTTGAATAGCAAACAGTCAGATACACAAAATATATATGTGCAGAGATTTCTTTATGCCTTGGAAATATCTTATC
The DNA here is from genome assembly GCF_003597395.2 of Chelonoidis abingdonii. Lineage (NCBI taxonomy): Eukaryota > Metazoa > Chordata > Testudines > Testudinidae > Chelonoidis > Chelonoidis abingdonii. The sequence continues at coordinate 41,739,170 of NC_133773.1, forward strand.
CTAGTACATACCAGGCCCAGCCTTGTTTTACTACTTGCTTTTTAGACTTGCAGCTGTAATTATTATGTATGGATTCATCCCCGTGCTGGTTGTTGAGGAAAAGAATCAATCCCACAGCTCCCAAATTAAAATATGAGCACTACCACTTCACCTCCTGATGATACCTTTCAAAATAAAATCTCAGTCTAAAGGACTATGCATTTTTAAATGACATAGAGGTATAACAATACTAGGGTTAGTTTGAACCAAAGGATCTCTTACTTTGAAACTAGTCATCCAGCTCAGTGGTTCTCAACCAAGAGTACATGTACCCTTGGGGGTACACAAAGGTCTTCCAGGGGATACATCAACTTATCTAGATATTTGCCTGGTTTTACAACCGACTACAAAAGAAGCAGTAGCCAAGTCAGTACAAATTAAAATTTCATACAATTATTTGTTTATGCTTCTCTATATACTATACACTGAAATGTAAGTACAATATTTATATTCCAATAGATTTATTTTATAATTATATGGTAAAAATGAGAAAGTAAGCAATTTTTCAGTAATAGCGACTGTTGTATTTTTGTCTGATTTTTTTTTTGTAACCAAGCAGCTTTTAAGTGAGGTGAAACTTGGGGGTACACAAGACAAATCAGACTCCTGAAAGAGGTACAGTAGGCTGGAAAGGTTGAGGGCCACTGATCTATTTTTACTTAGTCTGCCATATTTATAAAGTGCACATCACTTCTACAGCTGCATGTCAATATGCTTTTGTTAAATATAAGGACGTTTGTAAATCTTGGGGTGAATGTTATAAAATTTGATTTTAGGGTATTTTGTTGTCATACCACTAGCTTTGGCTATTTGATCATGAGAAATCAAAGAGCATAGCAAGAGAGCTAACCCTGAGCTTTAAGGGAACATTGCAAAAGTGATAAAATTGTCATGTATTAGAAATACGTATCAGTGTTTCAATACATACGTACAATCAGACTTCAGGAGTCCAGACACAAGGTGATCGATCAATCAATGCAGGGATAATGAAGGAATTTTTCATTCATAAATGGTATTGCACTGAGAAGGAAAGAAGTTGCTTTCTTTGAAAGCACATGTAATAGCCAGTCCTACGTCCCTGTAATCATCAATGGAGTTGAATGGATGTATAACGAACAATTTAATCAACTAATTGGCCTATTCTGCTGATGAAATATGTACAAAACACTGACTTTCTTTGATTTATTTGCTATTTATTTTTGTTTAGGTGTTGTGCACACTCTTAAAAACCAGGATTTGCTTGAAAACAGTTCTCAATAAAGCATTTGGTATTCAGCTGTGCTAAGTTACATGTGACTTGATTATAAAATTATTCAGATTTCCAGCACATGAGGCTGCTAAAGAAATTAGGTAGTCATAGGGTGGAAAGCAAAGTATTGTGAAACAGAAACCAGCTAGGGGAGAGAAAGCAAAATAGGATGAAATGATCAATTGTCACAGCCATGTGAGAGGTAAAACAAGATACTTTGAGATTTAATTAGACCATAACTTTACTAGCTCATCTGGGACATATCCGGCAATAAACTGAACTGTGCAAGACATTTTTCCTTAATAGCTCTCACATTTTGAGAGGGCTTCCAGCTTCTTTAAGTATGCCTTTCCCTAAGTCCACTTCCACCTCTGGTTTACCAGAGAGGTGGACCCCCCCCAATGGAACAAGTACTTGCTCTAGATATCTGCCTTCTGCTTGGTTGTGACAGTCCGACCTAATCTCATTATTTATCCCATTGATCCCCTGAACTGCTGTAAAGAAAGTGAAAAAAACCACTCTGCCCTGGCGGGTCTGCTGTAAAGAGAACTTCCTTCCCCACCCTAAATGATAGCATGTGAGTAGCACAATGCCTACAGCACTTTTTGCCCTTCCCTTGAGACCCAGGGCAGTTGGAGAATTCAGAGGAGCCACTACCTTTCTTCCTGCTGTCCTAGACAAAGTTCCACTACTTCTGAAGTTGCCAAGAGCCCATTATCACTACGGCAAAAGCTGAACAGAAGAGTGGTGTTCAGGCTTCTGTACTAGGTCCCCTGTTTAATATGTTTATTAATAGGCTGAAATGGACGGGGGGTGAGTTGGAAGGTAGTAAAATATGCAGATTTGTCAGGACTGGAGAGAACTGTGAGGAACTTCAGATGCTTAAACAAGGTAGGCAAATGGCAATACAATGATAAATGCAGTTCAATGTCAAGACATACAAAATAACGTGCATTGGAGGGAAAAACTGAAATTACTTTTACATGAATCTAATTGTATCAGACTGGAAAATGGACCTGGATTTCATTGTAGCTAGCTCAAGGGATATCTCCTCTCAATGTGTGGCTGTTGTCAAAAAGCTAACAAGATGTTAAGATGCATAAGGAACCGGATGGTGAAGGATACAAAAATTACAAAACCTTTATATAAATCAATGGTGTTTGTGCAGTACTGTTCACCGTATCTCAGAAAGGCTGTTGCAAATCAGAGAAGGGTGAGGAGAAAGATCAAGAGTCTGGAAAAACTCTGTACAGAGCGTGGAAAAAGCGAGGCTATTTTTATTTTATTTTATTTTTTTTTTCTTTTAGTCATTGTCTAAATGAAAGCTTAGTTTGCGACAAGATGAGTTGTAAGTCTTCTCTCCACTAGCATCCATGTGGGCTCTAGTGCTGCACACTTGAAGTTCTGTAGTGCACTTTGATCTACCCGACTTTGAAATGGGAGTAGATCAGAAAACTTTGTGTGCAGCACTAGAGCCCACATGGACGCTAGTGGAGAGAAGACTTACAACTCATCTTGCCGCAAACCAAGTTTTCATTTAGACAAGCCTTAAGAAAGGAGCTGAATCAGAAGGGACGTGATAAAAGTATATAAAATGATGGTGTAGAGCAGAAACCTATGTTCTTCCTATATCCTAACACAAGAAGAAATGAATTCAATGACATTAAAAAGTGGCAAATTCAAAACTAATAAAAAGAAACACTATTTCATGCAATTATTAAATTGTGGAACTCAGTGCAAGAAGTTGAGGCCAAGAATTTAGCAGGATTCATAAAGGGACTGGATATTTATATGGTTATCCTTAACAATAACTCTGGATATTCATGATAACAAATGTTGAAAGGAATATCAAACCTCAGACGTTGGGGCTTAAGCCAATCTAACTATTAGAGATCGGGATGAGCTCTAATGTGGGGGACTCATTCTCCCACATCTATGTACTGCAGGATTTAAACATGTTCCTCTGAAGCATCTGGGTCTGGCCACTGTCAGACAGGACGCTGGACTAGATGGAGCTACAATTCCCGTGTTCCTGATTCCTCTTTATACTGCTCTAATTATGTAAAGGAGCCTTAAATTGGGTATAAATGTAATTTAATCTCACTTGAAGGCTTATTTGCTCTACCAGAATGGTGTGAATTATCTTTGGTGTAAATGAGGGTGAGGCCAGTGGTGTTTTTATTATAGTCCCTATACCATTTCAAAAGCATCTGAAGCATATAGATATATAAATAAAATTATATAAGTGAGAATTAATTTTTATAGCATGTTTGAAATACAAAGTACACGTGATGTGACCTTGCATGCCAGTTCTCACCTCAGTGTATATTTATGGATCAGTTATAAAGCTCTGAAAATAAGTGTTTAGAATAGAAGTGCTAACTGACCAGACAAGCATCACAGCTGTTGTACACTCTTTGCACAATAAATATGATGGGCTATTAAAGCAAATTTCAGGCCTACTTACTTTATTTTTCGTCAATGAAACATATATAACGCCTAATTTATAGGTTTAACAAGACATGTACTGTTAAGGTCAAAGTCATTTTAGAAGCATTAAAGAACAGTATTGATCACTGTCTCTTCAATCATGTTAACTACCTCATTCATCAAAACATCCCTTTAATATCATCCCCAGATGTTCCCAAAGACACAACAACGCAACTTTTAAAGCAAAATACATTTTAAAATAGGGGATTCTTCTGTTAAACAAAAGCAGACAAAAAGTTCCACCTTTTTTCAGCTAAGTGGAGGGCAAAAACATTATTCAGTGCACTGCTATTGAAAAAAATAAAAGATTTATTCACTTTACAGTAGTCCCAGAAAATGTTCTGTGGACCATATAGATGAAAATAGAAACAAATATGTACTCTTTCATTATTCATCTGAAGAATTTTCCCTGTTTCTCTTCTTAAAAAAAGAGTTAAAATAACACAAACCAATCCCAGTTTAGTGACTTGACACAACTCTTTAAAATTATACAAAACAACTGCAGCTAGTATATATGGGGCTAGATTTTCAAAACTTCTTGTCTGAATTCCACTTTTACTGCAGGGTTCACATGTTTTGCTGAATGAATAAATGATTAGCATTCACAAAATGCATTAATGCATATTTCTATAGCGTAGGCAACAACTTTGAGAAACTTGCCCACAATACCTGATTACCTCCAAAAACTTCAAACTGAAGCCTCCCCCTCACCCCTGTATGAAAATACAGCTACTACTGATGCCTGGTTTCACTGCTTTTTGGGGCTCATTAGTGGATGGGCTGCTTACAAACTGAAAACATAAGTGCTGGAACAGGGGGAGGGGGAGTTCTGCCACACTCCCTGGTTTGAAGTGGAGTCCATTATATAGAGTGTGGTTCAATGACTCTCAGCACCCCCACTAGAAAAAATGTTCCGGCACCGCAGCCGAAAATATGACCAAATAGTGACGTGTGTTATCTGGATATTAGGCTTACAACATATTGCATCTATCAAACAATGTAAAAGCAGCAAAGAGTCCTGTGGCACCTTATAGACTAACAGACATTTTAGAGCGTGAGCTTTCATGAGTGAATACCCACTACTTGACTATCAAACAAAGAAACTCTAACTTCTTCTTTGGTAAACATGAGTATCATTATTCATGTGAATCATTCTTCAGTTAAATTGTAGGCTGAAATTTTTCAATCTGAAAAATAGACCTAATTTGCGCTGCTCTAGGGCTGATATTTGGGCTTTTGAAAATTTAGGCCTTTTTCTTGGAGATTCCACAGGAATCCTATTGGTGTTGGCTTTAATCGGAATTCACTGAGGCCCTAATCCCACAATATTGAAATCAATGAGAGTTTTGTAGAACCAAGCTTAGAATCACAGTACCACTGGTTGGAGCAGGCATGCCCCCTGCACAGCTAGCTGCAACCTCGCTGGGCAGTGTGTCCCAGTGAGGTCAGGCTGCAGACACTGAATGGCAGCCACTCTGAGTGGCCTTTCTTCCATCAGGGAACATCTGCTAGCATAGGCTCTGTGGTGACTCTGAGGATTATATTTTTTCTATACTGTATATTATTAGTGTCACATCCAAGAATACTTCAGAAAAAGAAACCATGGGAGGAAACAATAAAGGAATATACATTTTGAAATAAAGGGTTTTTTGTAGTTATAGGTGAACTACTTCAGAAAAAAGTGTTTTCTCATTGCCCCGCACCTCTGCTCCAGAACGTAATTGATAGAATTTTGTGTGCATTCTGAAATGTTTGTGTTTGGTTTTTTCCCCATGTATCTCTGTATTCCCAACAGAGACTATAGCCCCAAATCCTAGAAATGTCAACCTACAGCAAGTTTTCTTTTCTTTTGGGGGCCTAATCAAAAGTGCTTTGAAATTAATAGCAAACATTCCCATTGGTTTCAATGGACTTTGGATAAGACTCCTACATTTTGCAAACACAGTAGGTAATATTAGTTCTTATTATTCAGATAACTGCAACCAAATTGCGAGTGCTTATCCAAACAGAACTTAAACTCTGACCTTTTTGCAAGTAGCATGATTTTTTTCAGAGGCTTCAAATGATTTAAAATATTGCAGCTGAGCAGTTTCACTGGTATTTTTCAGCAGCACCGTGGCCAGAATTATGGCTGTATTTTATATACCCTAGTCCAGCAAAGTACTTAAGCACATGCTTAATTTTAAGCTCATGAATAGTCCCATTGAAACCAACTGAACTACTCACATGCACTTTCTCCTGTGTGACCCAATCTGCCATGTCTGTCCTCTTTTTTTCATCCATTTTCTAGGAGGCCTATCAACTTTAGTCTTGACTGTAGAAAAGGGCTAACTGTTAATGACTAAAAGACAAATAAAATTTAAGAATGAACAATAGTTGAATTAGCAAGATGTTCATTCCAATGCTTAACTGCATCACTCCTATCCCTTCATTTGTATTTGTTTTTAAAATGGCCGCTGTTTGGGGCAGGAACTTTATTCTCAAACCTGTCTGTCAAGTGCCTAGCATTCACTTGGTACACTAAAAAGTATATTGTAGTAATAGCTGGAGAATCAGGACAAAGGTACCCGATGTGATTGGATGGTGACTGAGCTGTTGCCCTTTTCACACCTTCAGGATGCGTAAGGAGGCACATTCTGTAACTGTATTCATAAAGCTGGACAAGATCATCATCCTTACTAGTGACTTATTAGTTTCTGAATTATACTCTGAGATGGAGGAAGGGCATGAGGCCCACCGAAGCTTGTCCCACCTATCCGTATGTATTTACTGTTGACTGCTTCTGTCAGTCTTAATAATATCAATCCTTTCTTGCTTTATAGCAAATGTTATTGTAGCATAATTCAGATGCACTTCCAACTCAAGTTAAAGCCCTGTTCCAGAGTCAACCTTGTCGCTCCTAGCTTGTCAGATCTCGTGGAGATAAAGGATTGATACAGTTAATGATGTTGGCCATGCACTGTTGGTAGAGTGTTCAAGGTCAATCATGATTTCCCTTTGTTTCTGTTGGGTGATGTACAGTAATGCACAGTTGCACTGATGAGTTCACTGTTCTTGTAAGGCAGTGACCAGTGTTGAGCAGATGGTTTCAAAGCTGTTTGATCTTTTCACTGCTTTGCAATCAATACCACACTGCTGACGAAAATAGCACTATGGTAAAGATTTATCTGCAAATGTAGTAAAACCATGCTTGACTTCCATATCTTCCCTTGTTCCCCAAAGGCAGCACATGTAAGAGATTTCCTGTGTTTTATGTTACTGACTGGAATGCATCACGAAATCAAACTAGGCTAAATTTGCAACCTGCTGTCTGTGTTAGTCATTAAGCAAAACTTTCTTTGTCTCTTGATTTGCAGCCAACTGTTCACTGGTGTTATGAACAATTTTCATATTAATGCTGTGTGTGTAAAAAACAAACAAAAAAAAAACCCACACCTCACAGACTGAAAACGGAAATTCTATCATTAGCTCACAATGTTGTGCCCTGCTATACTATCATATATTACTATATGGTAACATTACACACTGGTTTCAGACCTCTAAACCGCTAATCAGTTGGACACATTCAAGGTACAGGACCTAATTCTGTAAATCTTTATTCTCAAAAATAGTCCTACTTGATTAATAGCCTCATCCAAAGGTTATTGAAAATCAATGGAATATCTCCCATTAATTTCAGAGGAGTTGGCTCAAGCCCTAAATCAGTAGAACTATGCATGTGAGTAAAGGTTTCTAGGATAAAGCCCAATGATTGACAGAATAATGAATCAGAATTTTTCTATCTAATTTATCAGTTTTGATTTACTGTCTTCTTCGTGATATGTGATCACCTAATGCTATGGAGACACTCTCCCAGTTTATGATGATGAGATGTTGAAAGCCGCTATTCTCATGCTGTTTGTGTCTCAAGATATGTGTCATATCGGGCTACTGGTTACTTTAATCTCAATCTATCTCTGTTAGTGTTACCACAGTTTTTATGGACGGTAAAAGGTCAGCAAGCTGTCTTTATTTTGAACCCAGCTGCATAGTGTATAGTACATAGCTACTGGTTCCACTGTAGTTCCAGGAGCATTGGGATAAAATGTAGATGAATGACTCAAAAATACATTACAGCAAGGAGTTTAAACTTTCATATTTGGTGGATTATGTGAATGGAACTGGTGATTCCAATGTGCCTTTTAGGAAATAGGTGTCCTTATAATAGAAAACTTCTCAATAACTGCCATCATTGGTGCCAGTGTCAGCAGAGAGGCCAGTGACTGAATGGGCATGAGACTGAATTAATATTTTACTGGTTAGATATGGTTCCTCCAAGGTGTGGTTAAAGCATATTTGGAAGTTGGAATGTTGCAAGGAAGTTGGAATGCCAGCGTGTGTCCTGTGGCTAAACAGAGAAAATTAGTCTTTAAGGTTGTTCATCCACACCTCTTTCTTAAAGTACTGGGGTCACATACAAAAAATGCAACTATATAACCCCTTTGCCCAGCATTAAAGTAATTTTCAACCATTAGACTAAGAGTTTAGTATCCATTGTGCAAATAAAAGAACAGTTTGATTTTTGTCTGTCAATATCAAATTTTATTTTTCTTTCAATATCTGACAGTATCAATTGTCCCTAGAAATAGGCTGAAAAAACCTAATGGACATATGAGCCATACCTCACCAAATGCAGAGATGCTAATCATTCCCCACAAAATGTAGAGATGGTATTTGTTTATCTACTTTCCATTTGTAATGCAGAGGTAGACTCAACTGTTTTGATTCGTTGTGAATGACAAGGCAGGTAAATAACCTGGGAATATCATTGTCCCATTAACATTCCAAAAGCTAAAAATATCCTCTAATTATTCCTTTAATGATTCAGTCCCATTCTTCTAAACACTGAATGGGCTTCATTTACCTCCAACGGGTGCAGGAGTTTCAGTCTTGCACTTGAGAGGGCAGCTGCATGCCCAGAGGAACTCATCTCCTTGGGGGGAAAAACAGTGGTACTACTATCACCCTTGCACAGGGTTTCTCCAAGAGGTAGCGGCCCTCGGTGGGAGAAATCCTGGAAGTGGAGCAGTTTTCTGGGCACTCTAGCCCTGCTGTCTCCCTGACTATCACTGTGTGCAGTTTCTGGACTCTACCCCCACTGGAATGGGAATGGCAGGGAACTTACATTGCTACACTACCAACACCATACAGGAGTGGTCCCCAACCTTTTTGTGGCCAGTAGCATATTCATATTTTCAGAAGAGTGTGGCAAGCACCAATTATTACTCACATAATGCAGGGCCAGCTCCAGGCACCAGTGGAGCAAGCACGTGCCTGGGGCAGCACATGCTACTGGGCAGCATTCCATCTATTCTGCAGAGTCGGAGCGGTTTTTGTTTTTGTTTTTGTTTTTGTGTTTTTGTTTTGTTTTTTGTTTCTTCGTTTCTTTGATGCCAGTTCTGGGCAGTCCAGAGAGAAGCCGGGAGTTCTCTGTCCCCAGCAGGCGCGGGGCCTCAGCTTCTCTCCCCTGCTGGGCACTAGGCGGGCTCCGTGCCTACCGGGGACGGAGAACATCGGCACCTGCAGCCCCGGAGTCCTCTGTCCCTGGCATGCTTGGGGCTGCTGCGTCTCAAAGCCGGCTTAAGCTGCAGCCCCGCGCCTGCCAGGGACAGAACACCGACGTCCGCAGCCTGCAGCCCTGGAGTTCTCTGTCCCCAGCAGGCGCGGGGCCGTGGCTTCTCCCTCCTGCTGGGCACTAGGTGGGTTCACATAAATGCCCCAGTGGGCACCATGGCATCTGCAGGCACTGCATTGGGGACCACTGCCATACAGCCTTCCACTGCTGGGTGCCTGCAACTGTGATTCTGCAGCTCAGTCTGCCGATGGGAATGAATTAGTCCCTAATGTCTGAAGCAATTGCTCCACTCTCATGCAGCTGCTTTAGCTTAGAGTTCTCATTAATTTAGCTAGGAGTGTAAACAACATTTTGATCATCTTTTTTGGCAAGTTCTCATAAACAGAATTATGACTGTCTTTAATACAAGGAGATTTTAAGAAGAAACATTTTCCTTCAATTCAGATAATTAAAAATTATTTGAAGACAATACAATCGAAATAACCATAAACACGGTTGATTGGCAGCCAAGACTAACAGTAAGAACATAAGTACATAAGAAGAGCCATACTGGGATAGATCAAAGGTCCATCTAGCCCTGTATCCTGTATTCTGAAGGCCGCCAATGCCAGGTGCCCCGGAGGAAATGAATAGAATGGGTCATCATTAAGTGATCCATCTCCTATCGCCCATTCCCAGCTTCTGGCAAACAGAGGCTAGGGACACTATCCCTGTCCATCCTGGCAATAGTCATTGATGGACCTATCCTCCATGGACTTATCTAGTTCTTTTTTGAACTACCAGAAATCATTTAATGACATCATGTTGTTTTGAAGTTCTTGTTCCCAGCAATCAGCTGAATTCTTTATCATGCTTTACTTCGGATGAAATTCCTTGGACTCTGACAAGTCTACATGATCTTCCCATACAAAACAATGTTGTTAATGCATTAATCATAGGAGACCAGGAACTGAGTGGATAGGTTGAGGACTAGGTATTTGGTGCTGGCATTGAATTTAGATATGCTCTTGATATCTCTTGAGCCTTTACAACCAGTTAAAATCAAGGTTACATCAACTAAAACCAAGTCATGTATCCTATTCTTTAATTTAATTCACTGACAATGAAAGGAATAGCCCCATTATAGCTTCTAAATGACAATCCTAATATCAGATTGGAAATGACAAGCAGCGGCTAGTTGTGTTTAACACTTTACACTAGTGCATCCAATTGAAACTGCAGATATTGTATCATGGTCTTCAACTACATTGAACAGAAGCAATCCTTGCTCACTGTGGTAAACTTCAGAGAGATCTTTTTCCTGCTCTTAGGTTGTTTGGCCAAATTCCAAAACATCGCCCCCTCTACCCCCACCCCCCAACAGATGCAACAGTTGATTTTTGTATTTTAGATAAATAACCATTCCATTCACAAATGCATTAAAACACAGTCATTTTCATGACTATCTAATTTGGCAAATTGTTAACGGCAACCAGTGTAAACATATATATAAAATTCCCCTCTCACCCCTATGGGTGGTAGGGTTCTGCACAGTATCTTAGCTGTTTCTAGCACTGCACTCTTCTGGACAGAGAGCTCTGATGTTCCTGGGATCTGTTGGAGCCACTCACCCAGCTTAGGAGTCACAGCCCCGAGTGCTCCTACCACCACTGGAACCACTTTGGCCTTCACTTTCCACATC
>NC_133773.1:41751445-41785481 GCF_003597395.2 Chelonoidis abingdonii
CTCGTCTAGTTTCCTCTTCAGCCCTGTACTTCTTCCAGCTTTTTTCATATTCCTTCTTTTCTTCTGAGTGTTGCTGTCACTGGCACTTCTATATCTGATCACCCCACCGCTGTCTTCTGGGCCTTGTCTCACTCTGATCGCACGATGTCTGGCTGATTGCCGTACTCCTGCCTTGTCTGTTCTGGATCTGGAAGTCCCCACAAGACATCTGGACCTGGCTGCTTCCTCCACAACTCTTCTGTGGGAATCTCCATCTGGTATAGTCTTGGGAGGTGCTAGCCCATACGCCGTGCAGAGTTGCGCTGTAGTTACAAGTGTAAGAAAGACCACGTTTGTCCTCGTGCTGTTCAGTGCCTTATGCTTGTGCGATGCACTGCTTGCGTTACAGTCCTCCACTTGTGTGTGTGGACGTCTCTGAGGCGCCTTGCACAGTCTGCACCTTGGGTCCTCTTAGTGTAGTAGACCGCGTGCTCTCAATGGATTCTGGTGCTCAGGTGCTGGCCCCATGTCCTTGCTGCTATGATTCGTGCCTCATGCTGTCTTTCTAGTCCAGCCCTCTTCCAGCCCCCTGGCCTGTCAGGGATCTTCGCTCCCAATATGTCGGCCACCTGCAGCGTGAACTCCTCGTTTCGGATGATGGTACATCCCATGCGGTGGAACATGGGTCTTGTTCTTGCCATGGGCACTTCTTCTGCTTGGTCTTCCTCCCATCGTCTGCTGCTGCCTCTCAAAGGCATTTCTTCTCAGGCAGCTCAAATTCCTGTGGGGCCATTACTGATGTACCCATGGATGTTACCGGGTTTCATCCAGGACTCGTGGCTTTGACCTTACCAGCCCCGCCGCCTTCGTTTCTGGCTGGTATACAGTCTTCTGGGCTGTTGGACTTGGTCTCGTCTAGTTTCCTCTTCAGCCCTGTACTTCTTCCAGCTTTTTTCATATTCCTTCTTTTCTTCTGAGTGTTGCTGTCACTGGCACTTCTATATCTGATCACCCCACCGCTGTCTTCTGGGCCTTGTCTCACTCTGATCGCACGATGTCTGGCTGATTGCCGTACTCCTGCCTTGTCTGTTCTGGATCTGGAAGTCCCCACAAGACATCTGGACCTGGCTGCTTCCTCCACAACTCTTCTGTGGGAATCTCCATCTGGTATAGTCTTGGGAGGTGCTAGCCCATACGCCGTGCAGAGTTGCGCTGTAGTTACAAGTGTAAGAAAGACCACGTTTGTCCTCGTGCTGTTCAGTGCTATGCTTCCTGCGTGCACGCTGCGTTACATCCTGCCACTTGTGTGTGTGGACGTTCTGAGGGGCGCCTCTGCACAGTCTGCAACCTTGGGTCCCTCTTAGTGTGTAGAACCCTGCTTCAATGGATCTGGTGCTCAGGTGCTGCCATTCCTGTGCTGCTATGATCGATGCCTCATGCTGCTTTCTAGTCCAGCCCTTCCAGCCGCGTCAGGGATTTCGCTCCCAATATGTCGCCACCTGCAGCTCTCCTCGTTCGAGATGGTACAGGTCCCAGGTGGACATGGGTTCTTGTCTTGCCATGGCACTTCTTCCTGCTTGGTCTTTCCTCCCATGTCTGCTGCTGAGCCTGTCAGGCATTTCTCTCTCAGCATGCTCTCCTTGGGGGCCACTTACTGATGTACTCCATGGATGTGTCCGGGTTCAATCCAGGATACAGTTGGCGTTGACCTTAACCAGCCCGCCCGCCTTCTTTCTGGCTGGTATAGCAGTCTTCTGGGCTGTTGGACTTGGTCATGAATGGTTTGTTCCAGTAGCCCACTTATCGTCAGATTGTCCTGGTTCCTCAACATCTGGCGCGGACCTTGTTAATCCGGGCGACGTCAGAGCCGGCATGACTCTCCTAGTTCGTGTCACTCTATATTTTGAGGTAGGCAGGTGAAGCGTTAGGGGGTCTTTTGCCCAAGGACCCCTACTGGAAAGTTGGGTACCAATCGGGATTTGAACCCCAGTCTCTCGTATCAAAGGGCGGCGCTCTTAACCACTACACTATCCAGTCGCCAACAAAACATCCTTAAGTCACAAACTACTATTACAAAATGCTTTACAGAGACACATAGGTAGGCACTGTAGGCCAAGCTTCAAATATGCATGCCTATTGAGCATCTGTGTAAGCGAGTAAGGGTTGCAAGTTGATTTTCATGTGCCAGTGCAAAGTTTGTAGCTGGTGCAGGACAGATATTCCAAAAAAGTAAATATAGACTTGCAGCTTTGCATAACTAGATCTGTCTCTCATAAAAACTGGGCAGAGGTACAAAACTGGGTGTGCAAGTCACTTTGTCATAATAAATTAGGCTTGGGCAAAAATGTCTTTGCAGACAAGCAATTCCAGATGAATAAGGCCCATTGCTCAACAAATAATAATAAGTGACAGTATCACAAGGTTGAATCAGTGCCCATTTCAGTAGGAAATAAGAACACTAGATAAAAAGAAAAGGAAACCAGGGGAGGATAATAAATAAATTTGTTTATTTTCTACAGAAATCCATTTTGTAACAGCATATCTATCTGATTTAAGTCACTTGCAAGATACAATTAAAAATAAAAATAAGATCCAAATGATTTATGGAAACCAGAATGTTGGTGACAGAATGAGAACAGATTTAAGACAAATTATTACTAAAATATATATTTTGTGTAAACTACAGCAAAAGGGAAATGATTTGTGCTAATTATTCAATGTTAACTCACTAAAGTACATTTGAGAAGGAAAAACTAGGCCTGCTCTTTTCCTTTTATCCATTGAAAGAAATATGACTCTAATGCAAAGGGAGAAATATGATTGACACTTTAAGAGTGGTTATTATGAAAAGCAATATCGGTCAAATTGCAACTCGCACATAATTCAGCCAACCTTCTTTCACCACGAGATTTGCATTCCTTAAATTCAAAGCTTTACAGAGGGATGAAGCCTGCTCACAGTTCATCTTTGCCACTCTCTAAGAATTAAAAGTCGTCTTGGTGACAAAGAGCAAATTAATCATGTTTATTGTGACAACCATGACTGTTATAAAACAGATACTCTTACAACACTTGCCCTCTCTCTTTTTTCCCCCCTCCCTTCTTCTTCAAAGCCTATTGATCCTACAGTTCAGATCCCTTGAGACTGGATGCTAGACCACGATTCTTTCAATAGGGAAATACATATTTGTGTCAGATGCAGTAGGATTTCAGTGGTGCAAATGGACAAAATTTTGGTAGCAAGACATATAGCTTTATTATGAGATATGAAATAATAATGTAATTTCATATACCCTTGATTGCTCCAGGTTAAATTTTAATCATTTTTAGAAAGACATACATATTTCATTCTTCATGTAGTTATTTATTTTCCTCGTATCTGAGGCTGAAGCTCTGTTCTTTCAGATGGTAAAAAAGGGTGAGGGGAGGAGAAGGTTGGAAATTCCTGAACTAGGCCAGGTCAGAGAAGGCCCATCTATTCTGATGTTACTACCATAACTAGGCTTAATAGAAGCGTAGAAATGGAATACTAAGGGCCTTGCACTTATAGACTGAGGTGAATTGACAAAACTATAAGAGCCAAACACACGGTTTTTTATTCTTATACTTTGTCCTCAAGGCAATGTGTTGCTTCATGATATTGCAGAATAACCATCACTACCTTGCACCATGATATTGTCACATATGATGGAGTCTCATGATCTGACGATATCTTCCTACCCCTCAAATATTTCAGGACAATTTAAAGTCCTGCCAGCAAGTATACCTCCATTATAACTGAGACGGATAGCAACTGTACCATTTGACTGCACTCAATTTAGGTCAGACAAGCACAATTAAAGGCAAATCTTGCAGTCCTTACCCACACAGAACTTCCATTATAGTTAGCTGTTCTATCGATGTTGAACAGGAAATTGCTGTCGTATCGCAGATATCAGCATGTTGTGACAGTTGGAAAATGCTGACTCTTTATTGGTGACCACTATCCTCCACAGTCACTGTGTGAGACTGAAAACTAATCATTTGTCCTTCTTGTGCTTTGTTCAACTTAACCAACAAAGTGGGTAGAAAAGGGAGGACAGGGTTGGAGAGCAGGTCATCACAGAAAACCAGATGCTAAAAATGGAGCTGAGCTTTCAGGGGCAAATCAATTCTAACCAATATCAGCATCACACTTCATGGTGCATGTAATGAATATACTGAAGCTCTTGATGAAGAGTGAATGTTACACCAGGTTAATGTTAGGAATAAAGATCCTTAAAGAGTCTTATCCTTTCTACTTGTTGAAGCATTAAACTCCTTTTTCATCTGGGTGGTGTTTTTCCTGTGCATGCCCATGCCGTTGTTTTGCAGCAAAGGCAAGAACAGTCAGGGTATCATTTATGGACCTTTTATAAATAAACGTAGCTCGTCCTGACTTTAATGGCCACCATTAATGAGCTGCTGACCCAAGCTCACAAGCTCTATCGAAGTACAGCTGCATTATTGCTTAAATACACAGAGGGTTTAACTTTGTTACTTTGTGATTTGTTTCTTTATAATCTTGGGGACCAACTGCCTTTTGCACATTAGATGGCTGTTTTGCTGTAATGTTCAAATGGAGATTAGGAACAGGTTTCTTGGAGCAAAATGGACACAAAGGCTTTACTGAAGACGGTGGGGATGAGAAGGGGGGTGGAAAGAAGGGCTAGAGTAAGTCTGAAAATCTCTTTCTAAAGCCGTCCTTAAGCTTTATGCCAGAAACTATATTAATTTCAAATTCTCTGCTCATAGTAGTAAAAAATACTACCTTCAGGCGCACATCTGATGGAAAAGAAATTCTCATCAAATCATAAGGGTTCCTGCCACTAAACTTTGAGATGTACCTTGTTATTGAAGGTATTAGAAGGGAGTCAATTTGATATTCAGAGTATTTAAAATGAATCTTTTTTTTTTAAATGGTAGAGACCATTTAAAGTTCAATGTGTCTTTAATGTAAAAGCCAGCTTATTTTTCCCCTACCCAGGGAGAAGCAGTGTAGTCCTACTCTTTATTTAAGGAGATATTATAGGTCTTCTGATCCATGAAGTGTAATCAACAACCCATTACATGACTGCTATTATGGCTGGGTCTTAGTGAGACACTGTGTGGCAGCACTTGGCAACATAAGCTGTGCTTAATTTTTTTGGCCCTAGAGAGGCAGGGAGAACCTCAGGGGTTTGTTTGCAGTCAGCAACATCAGTAAAGAATCGTCTTTATTAATTACAACCAACTCCTGACTCTTCTTTTCCATGAGGAACACTTCAATCTTTACATAAGCTGTAAAGCAGCCCTGATAATGTAAGGATGGTATCAAGCCATTCTCATGTGGTTTTTCCTCCACCACTCCCCAGCTAGATTTCCAGATAACTCACTGAACCTAAATGAAGTCAGAATTTCAAAATTAACTGTGCCAGGAGGCTAAGAATTTTGATTTGAAAGCAGGATGTACTTAGTAGTGTTGACACACATGTGGTTCTGCAATGTCTGCAGCTATTCCTGGTAATTTAAGGATCATTCTGCTAAAGAGTGCTGAAAATCATCAGCTCAGTTATTCCAGTATTTTTCATGCGTTCTTTCAAAAATGAATGCAAATACTGAATGAATGAGGTGTTGTCTGGAATGTGATATTAAAGTAGAGAATTATGCAAGAGTGTGGAGGAAAGAGAAATAGAGGAGATGATGGCATGAATCAAATAGTGTCTTTGTGGGGCATAAAGAAAACTTTAGGACTTTGAGTTCTTGGATCTGAAGAGCCCCCAGGAGCTGGGATAGTTTTCTTTCTCGCTTTTTTTTCTTTGTATATTCCTAGTCAAGGAAAATTTGTGTCTTTTCAATGACCAAGTACTTGTCCGTGACACACCACAAAGTCTTTTCAAGTCTGATGAAGGCTCTTGTTTTTAGTGCCAACTACAAAGTATGATTGAGTTGGCTGATGACTCACTCTTACAAAACCCATTCTCTTCACAGTTTCCCCAAACAAACCATTTTTTGTTTGTTTCCAGAGTTAGAAAAGTAGAAAAGCAACAGGGAACACGAGTGGAAGGAAATCTTGTTTCTATTACCATAGGTGTGACAGATAGAACCCCTTTAAAATGTATAATGTGCAAATATATGAGAAGAATTCAGATACATTGTTCTCAGGAAATTGTCCTCATACAGCTCTCTGCTAGCTCAGTGGTCCTTGTCACTCTCTTGGTCTCTTCTTCCCTCAAGCAGATCCATGTCTTTTCTCTTGTTAGTTCCTGAGCTCTGATAATGTGTACCATGCACATCACTCCTCTCCATCAAAACCCTCCTCAGAATTCACTTCTTTCCATTGTTGAACTTTTTATAAAAGAGAATGAAGAGGACCAAGGGAATTTATAGACTAGTCAGCCTAACTTCGATACCTGAAGGTACTGGAACAAATTTGTAAGCATCTAAAGGATAGTAGGTTTATAAGGAATAGCCAGTATGGATCTGTGGATGACACTGAACTGGAAGGAGTTGCAAGCACTTTGGCAGACAGGATTCGAATTAGAATTAGAAAACGACCTCGACAAATCAAAGAATTGGTCTGAAATCAAAAAGATGAAATTCAGTAAAGACAAGTGCAAAGTACTACACTTAGAAAGGAAAAATCAAATGCAAAGCTACAAAATGAGGACTAGCTGGCTAGATGGTAGAACTGCTGGCAGGTCTAGTGGATCACAAATTGGATGTGAGTCAACATTATGATGGAGTTGCAAAAAAGGCTAATATCATTCTGGGGTATATTAACAGGAGTATTGGCTGCAAAACATGGGAGGCAATTGTCCTGCTCTATTTGTCACTGGTGAGGTCTCAGTTGGAATACTGTGTCCAATTTGGGGTGCCACAGTTTAGGAAAGATACTGATAAATTGGAGAGAGTCCAGCAGAAAGCAACAAAAATGATAAAAGGTTTAGAAAACCTGACCTATGAGTAAAGTTTAAAAAAAAAAACTGGGCATGTTTACTCTTCAAATATAACGGCTGTTATAAAGAGGGAAGTGATCAATTGTTCTTCAGGTCTACTGATGGTAGGATAAGAATTAATTGACTTAATTTGCAGCAGGGGAGATTTAGCTTAAATAATAGGAAAAGTTTTCTAACGGTATGAGTAGTTTGTCTCTGAAATAAGCTCCCAAGGGAAGTTGAGGAATCCACATCACTGAGGGTCTTTGAAAATGGGTTGGATAAACACCTGTCAGGGATGGTCTAGGTTTACTGGGTCCTACCTCAGCACAGAGGCTGGACCTGATTACTTCTCAAGGTCCCTTCCAGCCCTGTATTTCTATGATTTCTATGATCCCCACCCCCAACCCACATTCTGGATAGGGTCTCAAAACTTTTAATTTATTTAAAATCCAAACACTAGCAAAATGCATCCATCACACATCAGTCTGAGCTGTCACTGATGTATTCCCCGGCCCCCATTCCCATCCCCTCTTTCTTTATTGACAAACTTTGCCATCGCGTGTGTAATTTTTTAATTTCTATACCAGTCCTGCAATGAGCACTGTGCAAGCAGACATCTGAATCTCTGTGGCGGTCATGGGAGGACTCAGACCCTAGTGACTGACTTTTTTTTAAAAAGATAAAAAGGATTGTTGATAGTACAAGTTTCCCTCCTATAAGCAGTTAAAAAGAGTTGTTAGAAACACAAGATAAGAAAACATAGCAGAGCCAAGACAGCATAAATTATGAGGTACAGTAAGTATATACATACTGTTAGCTACTCCAGGCAGGAACATGTGTTCATTATCTGCAAAGCACCAAGCACACCTATGGTGTTATAGACATTGATAGTCTGAGTTGTAGACAATTTGACTGAGCTACCAAACTGTCCTCTGTTTAGTTAGTGCTACACAACTGTATTCTGCACCATCTTATTTAGTACTGTGTTACATTAGCTTGAAAGTACCAGAAGATGAGCCATTTTTCAAGGTGTTTTGATGATCCCCAGATGCTGGAGGAATAACTTACCAGGGGCATTCAGTCTTGAATTTTCTCTGCAGATAGGGACTATTTAGCTCAGGCTTGTTAGTTTATTCTTCTACCCTCACCATTGAAATCAGCTGGAGTTTTGCCATTGACTCAGTGGTGCATGAGTTGGCCCTTAATATGGGAGCAAACCTGATGTTCCTAACTGGGTATTGGTGTTAACTCCTTGAGCAACTTCCAGGCCCGGAAAGGGAAGTATGGTTTGAGGTCATGGGGACTTGGTTCAGGAGGGAGCGTGAACAGGAGGCAGAATTCTTCTTGTTGGCTGTGGAGAGGAGCCCAAGCAACTTATGAGCTGGGACTGAAGGGCTGGGAACCAGGCTATCAAGAAGTCACTCACTGGCAAAGGGGCTGGTAGCAGCTGGTGGGTAGCTGGTTGATAGCCAGGAGGGGCGTGCAAATGGGGTAGCTTTATGAACGGATCTGAATGAGACTGAAGGACAGCATTCAGGCTGTGGGATCTACAGGCCAGTGCATGGTTGCCCTTATACTGGGGTGGTCTAGAGTGAGAAGAATTCCCGTCTTTATAGCTCTGTGTGGGATGGAATTGGGTGATGGCCGTTTTTTTTTTTTTGTAACTTAAAGCAATCCCGCCTAGGGTAATTGCATTGTTTATTTATGCAACCCTTTGTTGTTCATCTGACTTTAAGTATTTATGTGGATCCACCAGTGGCTACTGCCCAGTCTCCCAGTTGCCCAAAGGCCCTAGCATTTGGGGAGCCTACAGCACTTGCCTTTGGGCATGTGGTACACCCAATATGCTATTAGACATCTAGGGAACTACCACAGTACTCACAGTGACTCCCTGCGGTGGAGTTAGTTACAATACTTCTGTGTTTCACTGCTTTTTATTGAAAAAGTGGGAATACAGGGGAGACTAAATGATGGGCCTACTTCCTTTATAATAATCCTCACACTGTGACATGATCCTCCAGATGGCTACAAATTGGTGTAAAGGTTGAAAAACTCTGGTCTTGCAGTCTGATCTATGCAGGGGGACCAATGGAGTGAGGATTATGTGGGTGGTTAATTAACTTTTATTATATTTGTTGCTGAAGGTTTATTTGATTTGAAATGAGTAATCGATGGGTTGGTTTGAGTATACGTGCCCAAGTCATTGGATGGCTCTTTTATAGTAAAATAGCAAAATAAATAAACTCACACAATCAATCACCAGATAACTAACTAAATAGGACTGCCTACAGATTTCCTGTCCCATGGAAATCAGTGGGGCTTCAGATGTGTGCAGGGAACTGCCCACACATGTGACATTGCAAGACAGATGCCCCCAAAAGGAAAGAAAATAGTTAAAATGTACATCTGAGCAATTAAGAAATACTACAAAATCGGAGAAAATAAGGAAATAAGAAGCAGAGAGAACATTAAAGGTGATGAAGAATATAAAACTGTGGGGGGGAAAAAAGACAGACTGGGATGACGTTCATGGAGCAAAGAGCAAAAAGAGGATAGCTGGGGTTAACTTTCAGAAAGTTGCTTACAAGAAAGAACAACCAAGGAGAAACTGGAAGGGAAGCAGCAGGGAAGCGGGGGCGGGGCGGGGAGGGAAGAGATGTTGAACATTTAAAAAAAAAATAATGGAGGCTACATGAGCCAGGAGCACAACTTGCAGTTTAAAAACCTTTTGAATTATTAGCACAAGAGGTCATGTGTGTATTGTACTGTTGCTATTGTTCATAATGCATTAGGAAAGGTGCCAGTATTTTCTCCATTAACTCTAGATTGGATCTTGGTCCTAGAAATACAAGAAGCCTTCTGTAGCCTCACTCTTTAATTGGGGAAATTCCAATTTATATTAGTTTTGAAAAAATAATTGCTACAAATGTGGCAAGCTGAGGTGACATTTTCAAGAACATGAGTTTATGATGCAGCAGATTCATAGATGGGTTGAAAACAATAGGGGAGGAATATAATCCACACATCTCTTAAAGGAATACTAATGTGAATATTTCTGCATGCAGCAGGTAATACAAAAAGGCTTGGTGAGCATAAATAAAGACGACAATGAGGATTTATTAATTGGGCCCTTAACAATTATAACTATAAAACAGATACTAGCATTCTCCTTTGCAGAAACACTGGTTGCTTTGAAACCTGAACATTTTTTGGAGCCTTTGAATAGTTCATGCAAACTGAAAACAGATGCCAATTACTCAATTAGATTCATTACAGACATGGAGATTTATCCTGGTTTTGTTCTTCTAAACCTAGCTTTAACTTCATTTTAAACCTTTTAGATTAAAAATATATCAAATAGTTTAGGATTATGTGATAAACAGATGCCAATGTTATATAATTTCCAATCTGCTCTGTTCATTCTTTAGTAATAAAAGGCAAAAGCTACAGCTGATTTATTAACCAGTCTAATATTGGGGAACTCCAGGAACACATGGGATGAGTTTAGGTCAGGATCAAAACCCCATAATTTAGCTGAATAGTAGCTTCCAAACCAAAGTCACTTTTTTTATAATGTATTTGTAGTGCAGTTACAGTGTGTCATTTATTCACTCATATAGGGCTATTCCTGAATCTAATCTGGTATCAGACAACTTTCCACTTATGTCAATGGGATGTCTGCACATGGGCGTGGGCTGTGTAATGGGGAGTGTTGCTTCATGGGCTAGAGAGCCTGGGGCTAAGCTACCCCTGATTTCAAGATGAGCTCTACCTGAGTAGCATTAGGTAATTCCCTGTAAAGGGCAGCAGGTGGCTATAGCTGGGGCAGGAGGGGGCTGTGATACTGTTCAGGAAACAAAGCCTGAGGAACTGTAGCTGGCTTGGAGACACTGCTGCAGAGAGAGGTGTGGCTCCTGAAGAGACACTGAACTGTGACCCAGCTCTGAGAAAGAAAGGCTGGAAAACTCAACTAAATGGCAAGCAATACTGAACTGGGGTTGGGCCCTGGTGGACCAGTGTGTACTTAGTGACAGGATAAATTGGACCCCAGCTGGGGAATGTTTTAATTTCCTTTGGACTGTTGAGAGTTTAAGGTACCTTGAAGACGGGGGTAAACAGAGGCATGGCACTGCAGAGGCACTCTGGCTACAAGGTGGTGGATGGGAGGCAGCCAACTGTGTTACTGCTGGCTCTCTGAACTCCCTCCTATCAGGGAGGAAAGTGGCTGTGGTCCAATGGCAGAAAGCTAGATGAAGGAGACACTGCACCACTTGTGACAAAAGCAGACCCAATTTTTTTTCTTGCAACTTCTATAGGATCGGCAGGTGGTGGCATGGGTGACCCAGCAGAATCAGCAGCCGTGGTAAGAGGCCCATTGCCATCAGCAGATGAGGTATGCCCTGGGTTTCTGTTTGGGGAGGCGAGTAGCAGCTTGTTCCTGGGGGGTTGGTCACATCAGAAACAGAGGAAAGTGGAAGGATGGACCAGGAGGAGAAGGAGAAGATTGTGCCTGATCTTTTCACGCTTGAAACAAAGATAAGTCTGCCTCTTGAAGAAGCAAGTGGGGAGTTATGAAGGCCAAGGGTGTGACTAGAAATGGACAAAATAGTAGTGAAGTGTGTGGAATTCTCACTGCAAACATTGAAAAATGCTGTGAAATTTGTAAAATGTTTGGTAATGGAAAATTTCAACCTATTTAGAGTGTTGAATGTGTTTTTGAAATATTACCTCTTCAGAAGAGAGGTTTTACAAACTCTAACTTGCCAAGTGTGCCTGTTACCATAAACAGACCCAATCAGGTAGCCGTGATATTAATGGGAAGACTCTATTTAGTTGATGCTCACTGGGGAAATCTGAGACATTTTCTGTAACTTTTTTTCCCTAAAAACCCAACAACCCCGAAACAACAGCCCTTCGCCTTGGGTACTGAAAAGATTAAGATGCTATTGAGATAATTAATTCTAAAACTGGGACAACATGACACTGGATATTCAAATATAAAACTGAAGTTGGTGATGACCAAATTGTGATATCTCTACTCTGACTGAGTAGTACTACCTTATTGCACAAATAGCCCCACTGACTTCAATGGAGGTGTGCTTAAGAGTGAGAAAGTATCATGCCTGGCCCTGCATATATCTGTCATTTTTTTTTTTTCATTTTGAATCTCTACTAGAATTTTCACATTCTGTTCACACAAATTAAAGTTGTGGAGATTAACATCAATATCTACCAGTACATCAAATTTTCAGGACTTCTAATATGTCCGTTTCATTTTTGTGTCCCCCAGTTAATCTTTTTTCATTTTCTCTTTTTTATTCTCATCCTCTGATTATGACCACTTCACATTGCACTATTTATGTTGTTTTTTTTCTCATTTGAAGGAAATGCTACTAGAAAGGTTCACAGTTCACTCATACTTTAAGTTTACTTCCTGATTTTTCTTTTTACAATTTAGTGGTATCAGCAATATAGGCTTCCCTTAATGTTTATATTGTCAGTAATTAAGGACAAATGGAAACTCTAAACTTAAAATTTCTCTCATTGGAGATTTCCAGCTGCATGCTGTAAATTCAAGTTTAAACGTTCTCCAAGGATTGAATTAGGGCCATAGGGTTTAAGAGTAATGCTGGTCGTGATATATAAAGTGCGAATATTTACTTTACTACACTGTAACATCAGAGATTACATTATCTTTTTTTTAAATGTAAGCTGTCCATACTCACTAGGAAACATGGTGCATCTTGAATTCTACTGTGGTAAATGTGAGCAAATGCTGACGCTTTATTAGGGACCATTGCAAGCCAATTTAAAAAGTCACTTATGCACTTGAGACCAGATTTTTAAAAGTATGTAGCCATCTAAAGATGCTGAGAGGCTCCTTGTTGCTTTTGAAATTAACACCAGGTGCTTATCTGCATCTTTAGATACTTAAATGTCATTAATTAGCTGGTCCCTAGGAGCCTAAATTTAATAATTTTTCAACTGTGTATAAATCACTTTTCGAAAACGGGACTTTGCCCCCTCAGTCACTTAAGTGCTTTTGAAAATGTTACCCTAGGCCCATAAAGCCATGTTAGTTGCTTATAAAAACATGAGTGGGATGACCTGCAGAGCTGTCAAAAAAGGAGTGTGTCATCATTAAGTTTCCAAAACTAGAGGAAAAAACCACCACTTTCGTTCTAAATTCGTATTTAATACAGTGATCTTTTAAACACCTGTCTGTGGTGAACCTGTATTTGCTATGATTGGGACATTCTTCCAATATACTTTTCTGTGGGTGTTTTTTTTTTCTTTGTCACTTACTAGTTATTCTGGAAAGTAAAGCTATTGTTTGGGATCTATAATGGATTATGGCATCAGATGGAGCAGAGCAAACTCAAAACGTTGTTACTTAAATATAGCCCAAATAAAAATAGCTATGAATGTATGGCATTAAAAGCAAGAGAGAGAGATCTTTGAAAAGTTTAAACAATTATATGCAGTGCCTTGGGAGCACAGGTATGTGTTATATTATACAGCCGTTGTACTCATCAGTTTTCTCCAACTATACAGTTCATAACCCAAACCAAATATCGGATTCACAGGTCAGCAGACTGAAACCACGACACTTTTGTGGATTAAAGTTGTTCCCCTTCCATCCCCAAGAATTAGGCTAGGCTCTTCATAACTGACATTCACAAGGTTCTCACATGCACTTCTCTAATTATTCCTTTGTAATTTACTACTAAATGGCTAAAATAAAATGTGAGGGATGAAGGGCCAGAGAAAGCTCTTGTAGTGAAATAATCATTTCTGCTTACTGTAATGAACACAGAAATTGCTGGAGGAGTAACACCATTGTCTCAGTGGAGTCATTTTCTCTCTCTCCAGCTCTTCACTGTAAATAACTTCATTTAAGACAGCAGAGTGACTGGATTGAAAGTAATGCAACTGAGGTCACAATCTGGCCCAGTATTTCTAATGTGTCAAGAATCAGATTATGGTAATACTATGCAAGTTAGCAAATAGCAAATCATATTTGGATAAACCAGCTTCACCATTAGCTCGTAGTCTTGTATGGTATAGTATACATGCAAATATTTGCTCTTGATATATCCTTCTACATCAGTGCCAACAAAACTCTCTGCATTTCCTTCTGGTGTCCATCTGGCCTTCTGTCTAAAGCTGCTGCTCTTTGATCTCCCTTGTTTATGTTTACTTAATTAGCTCATTAGCTGGTTGCATGTCTTTTCCCAACAGCCCGAGGAAGAGACTTGTGTAAATGTGCAGCGTTCCCTTTGTTGACTTGAAAATGCATTTCAGTTTTGTGCTAAGAATGGATAAAGAAACAGGAGTGGTCTGGCAGCTTTCATGGGCTGATCATGTTTCACACAGGATGTGTTCAGAATAAAACATGCATATCTTGAGACTCCTGCCTGGACCTTCAGTTTTAAACAAGGAAAAACTGAAATGGACCCTGTGATGAAGCTGTAAGTGAAATATACATGAGCCTGAGTTAGAAATTTCTACAATTGCCTCAAATAAACAAACACCTTCAGGGCAGGAATTATTATTCAAACCACCGAAAAAAAGAAATACTACAAAAGTATGTGCAGTTGAATAAGTACTGTTCTATCAGGGCTAGAGTGAAAGAGGAACATCAGAAACACATGAATGATGAGACGAGATATGAGAGCAGTAATAAGCAACATGGTTTTTTCCCCACCAGTGCTGTGATTACTCTTTCTGCTGGATTTGCTTATCAATTCATCCAAAGTAAAGCACCTATTATATTGTAGATGAAATGGTAGTGGCACAAACACATGTGGGTGTTCTGATATTTGTTAACTAGGCAGAAGAGAGAGGTTTGGTTTTTTTTTTTTTGTTTTTTTTTTTGTTTTTTTTTGAGCGGAAGTGAGGAGAAAGTGGATGGTGTCTTTAGCAATTATTAAGCATAGGAAAAGATCAATGACTTGATCACTCTCTGTAACATATTCAGATTTTCAAATACAGCCACTGTGTGACTTCTCTTCAGTTTTATTACATTTGTTCACCAATAAGAGTAGGGGAAGAGGAGATTAATTTGGCTAAAATTATATAGGCATAGGTGGTGTTTATAATCGGTGCCTTCATGTTTAAGACTTGCTGCAAGGATGACTTTCTTGTTTTCCCTACATAATCATTTTGCATTTTTAACTCATTCTGTGCTGGAGGAGGTGGAAAGACAATAGGCCTTTGGAGTTCTGATTGTCAGCCATCACTACACTATGGTCCGATTGCTAGAGGGGACAGTACCCCAGGGATGCTTTGACATAGCCAAAGAGAAGTATCGTCAGCAATATCAGAACCCCTCTACCTCAGTTTTGCTCAGTGTTATGGAACTGCAGGTCTTGTGCGTGTGGAATCCACAGTAGAACAGTCATTTAATGCTCTCTTTCTGGTTGGTTTAATCAGTCCTTTTTTTGTGAGTTTTGGTCTGAATTTAGCTGTGGGAAGGAGCTATGAATTTGAGATCACATACCTGCAAATACTCAAACAATAAATCAAAGTAACATAACTGATGTTAGTTTTTGATCTGTCTAGTAAATTATTTCCCCTCACAAAAAGGCCATATCTTCCTCTCACCCAACTACATCCCTTGAACACTTACTTAGAAATATAAAAGTAAACTCTTAATTTTTTAAAGTTTTTTTTTTTTAATTTTATTTTTTTTCGTTCCCCCCCCCTCCATTGCCAGGAACATGAAGTTACCAATCTTAAAGTGCAAGACCAACTGGATGCTAGATGTCACTAGATCTGTGTGAAATTTTTATCATGAAACCCCAAATTAAGCATC
Source organism: Chelonoidis abingdonii (assembly GCF_003597395.2). Classification (NCBI taxonomy): domain Eukaryota; kingdom Metazoa; phylum Chordata; order Testudines; family Testudinidae; genus Chelonoidis; species Chelonoidis abingdonii. Next base: position 41,767,180 of record NC_133773.1, read on the forward strand.
TTTCTCTGAAATTTTAAGTCTGAAACCAAAACCAATTGAGACTTACTGGATCTTTTGCCATATTTACTTGTTCTCTAGCTTTCAGAGACAGAGAGAGGATTTGATTAAAAGTTCACTTCCGGGGCCCAAGTTTTGTCACCAAGGTTTTCTTTATGAAACAGTGAAACTCAACGGTTTCACAACAGAGCCGACTACACTTGTCAGTTTTGCCTAAGTTTGACATATTTTTTTTGGAGTTGGGTGAACTTGAATCTCAGTTGTCACAAATCCATGTGAAGTAACTCTTGATGGAGGTGCTGAAACTCAAGAATATGGAATTGAAGCAGTTTTGCACATCACTAAGTTACAGAGAAAGGCAGGGTAGTAAATCAGTTACGTGAAGAATTCATATAAAACTATTTAATCTTAGAAATGTAGGGTTGGAAGATACCTCAAGAAGTCATCTACTCTACTCTAACCCTTTGCGGAGGCAGGATTAGGAATAGCTGGACCCTAACATTCATGCCCCCAAAAGACATTTAATATAAACTTGTTAAACTTCTGTTAATATTTTAATAATCAGTGTCTAATCTGCACAGTCAAAGGCAAATGGCAAAACCCCCTCCCTGTTTTTGAAGTTTTGAAAATTAATGAATGTTTATTAAATTTAAAAATCATGTGATGATAGAAAATCCAATTCTGCAAAATCTGACTTAGGCTGGTATTCCTATTGACTGACTGGACTCACTCATGTGAGTAAGGACTGTTCATACCAGCAGGTATCTGCAGGATCAGGCACACACTGTGTATGACCTACCTGACAATGCAAAAAGAGTCACTTACTAAAAACATTCATTCCGGACTGAAAATATCCCAGATGATCTGTTGCTAAAATAAACTCTAGAACAGGGGTAGGCAACCTATGGCACAGGTGCCAAAGTCGGCATGCAAGCTGATTTTCAGTGGCTCTCACACTACCCAGATCCTGGCCACCGGTCCAGGGGGCTCTGCATTTTAATTTAATTTTAAATGAAGCTTCTTAAATATTTTAAAAATCTTATTTACTTTACATACAACAATAGTTTAGTTACGTATTATAGACTTATAGAAAGAGACCTTCTGTAAATGTTAAAATGTATTACCGGCACACGAAACCTTAAATTAGAGTGAATAAATGAAGACTCGGCACACTACTGTTGAAAGGCTGCCGACCCCTGCTCTAGAACTAGATTGACAGTTGTTTTGCCTGAAGCAGAACAAATACAGAACTTAGTCAAGCAAAGCAAAGATTGGAAAAGGTCAATGCAGGTGAACAGAAGAAGCTACTGTAGCAATAATTGCTGTTCCCATGTTTAAAGGTTGGAAAGAACTGCAGAATTTCTGTGGTGCGTCTGGCATTGGCCATTATCAGAAGATAGGATAACGGACTAGGTGGACCATTGGTATGACACAGAATGGCCATTCTTATGTTAATAAATTATCTGTTTTCTGCTCCCTCCAAGCAATCTGTATTCCCTTGCTGTTCAAACTGTCTGCTTTCGAAGGCTCTCTAATAATTGTATCAGAGGTAGCTGTGTTAGCCTGTATTCACAAAAACAACAGGGAGTCCGGTGGCACCTTAAAGACTAACAGATATTGGACATAAGCTTGCATCTGAAAAAAGATTAGTCTTTAAGATGCCACCAGATTCCTCATTTTAATAATTGTAAAACAGAGGTGAACAGTCTTGATACATTCCCCTCCTCTGGCCAGAGTCATTGCCCTCTAGCAGTGTCCTCGACTGAGGTGTACAGGGTAATGTGAAATACCCAGTTTTCTTCAGTGATATAGAAGATGACCATTGAGCCTCATTGAATAGCTTTTCGGCATTAAGAGATAGTAACATAGAACAAGATTTTATTTAGCCAGACTTATTGATTTAACATTAAGTATTCATCTCAGGTAGCCCGAGGAGTCATACCACTTCATACAACTGACTGATTTGTTCTCTTTGGCTATTTTTTATTTAAAAACTCAGACTATTTCTAAGGTATTCATTTAAATAACATGGATTCTTTAACAGATCCAGTTTTATCTGGTTCAAAGAAATGAAATAGTGGCCTCATTTATGATGGAGAGTGAATCGCCTAATAAACCGTAGAAATTAAGTTTTAAACTGTACTGGCCAGTGGAAGGTAGTACATGCTGGCACTGACCCTGCCATTCCCATGTGCATTCCTCCGCTGTCAGTCAGGGAAACCTGATCTCCATTCTGGAATACTTCTACCCAACGTCACTCTCCACCTCCATCCTAAAGCCTCGGCCTCTGAAGGGATGTGGTACTAGATCAGGGGTAGGCAACCTATGGCACATGTGCCAAAGGCAGCGCGCGAGCTGATTTTCAGTGGCATTCACACTGCCTGGATCCTGGTCACTGGTCCAGGGACTCTGCATTTTAATTTAATTTTAAATGAAGCTTCTTAAACATTTTAAAAACCTTATTTACTTTACATACAACAATAGTTTAGTGATATTATAGAAATGAAACCTTCTAAAAATGTTAAAATGTATTACTGGCACGCGAAACCTTAAATCAGAGTGAATAAATGAAGACTCGGTACACCACTGCTGAAAGGCTGCTGACCCCTGTACTAGATGGTTGGAGTAGAACCAACCAGATCCTATATCTGGATTTGACTCAGCAGATCAGAGTTCTGCTGGCATACTCAGTTTGAGGGGCAGGACTGGCCCTCAAAAATATTGTCTTCATTCTGGAACCCACTAGGAGAACAGCGCACTCTGCTTCAGAAGCAGCTGTGGCAGGCAAAATACACAACCCCCTACCAAAAGACTCCAAGCCCCAAACTAACTTGATTTGTAGTGGTGTTTTAATTTGTCACGTGACTGACCTTTCAGGACACCTCTTTTCAACTCTCATGGTAAAAGTGAGAAAATAAAGCAGGAAATCATGAGACTCACTCATTCCCACTGGATTTCCCAATAATTATAATCCTCTCCCTTTTTGTTCAAATTTCAGCTTGACTTTTCTTCTACGTGCATGAAGCTTTAGTTCTGATGTGCTTTGAAGCATTCAGGATTTAGCTGTACCTCTGACTGGGATAGGCCTTCCACTATAAATGTTGCCTTCCAGTCCCATGCTTCCCCATATGTACAGTAGCTGAGTTGCAATCCATCAGGGCCACACAGCGTGATGCTTAAATTGGTAACGGCATTACAACAGCGTGTGTCTCAGACATTCATTAGCCCCTGTTATGAGATCATTTTTGCCATTTTTCAATCAGGCCTTCTGCTTGAAATTAGCCAACTCTTTATGTGGCAGTGAAAATCTAACACCTGGCATCTGGAAGCTTATTACAAATCTGCTACATACTCAACAGCCAGTGTTTCCAACAAGCTTGCATGCCAGTTGGAGTGCTGCTTTCATGACATATTTTGAGCTTGATTTAGGATCAAACAAGACTTAACACATCAGAGGCTTGAGCCACCAGAGTAAGAAGAGACCGAAATATGGGTCCTGCCTAAATTCTGTGCTCTCATTTAAAAATTTTGAGGATAAGAATGAATTTGAGGGTTGCTACAGTTAAACAGTAAAGCACACCCTGCTGGAATTTTATCTATTGTCATTATACTGTAGTCACTTCCTGAAGAAGATTAGTTTGAAAACAGTTTCAACCTTGGCGAGTTTGGAGTTTAACTCTTCAATGTGAGATGCTATAGTTGAGCCAATAGGCGTAATGCCCCTAATATAAGAGGTTTAACCTTAAGGCAGTGTGGCATAGTGGAATAGACAAGGACTCAGCAGACTTGAGTTCTATTTCTGGCTTTGCCACAGGCCTTTTGGGACCTTGGGCAAGTCACTTTGCTACTCTGCCTCAGTTTCCCCACCTGTAATATTAGGCTAATGATCTTTATCTTCTTTGTAAAGTGATTTGAGATCTATCAATGATGAACTCCTTTACAAGAGAGAGGCATTATTATTTATATATTAATCAGTTCAGTATATTAAATATTCTTGTCTGAAGATGCAGTTACCCTGGGCTTCATTTGCCTTGGCCCACCTGAAATGGTCCCCCTCCTTACAGGAACTCCCCCCAAAGTTCCTGTAACAAGCTTCATACTAGCTTTTTTTAAACCAACTTTCTGGGAGACACCTAGTGTCTTTCTACACCACTCTCGGTATCCACGGGGATTGAGCACCACACTAACAGAGAATACTCAGCAGGAACTTGGAAGGGATTCTTCCATCACTATACTAAGTCCACTTCTCTGAAAGGCAGTAGCTAGGGCAACAGAAGAATGGGGCTTAGGTCGGCTTAACGCCACTGAGTGATGTATGTAGGTGGACCTAATCTTCTAGGATAGACTCTGATAAGGCATAGGAAAAAGAAACTGAACTCTTAGTCAACAAAGGTTTTTAAGCAAATAGTATTTGTAACACAGATATGAGAGGCAAAGGAAATAAAAGCCCTGGGAGCAGAACCTCAGCTAGTGTAAAGTGTCAGAACTTCACAGATGTCAACTGGGCTATGAACACTTACACCAGCTGAGAATCTGTCCCATATTATACAGGCTGAGAATTGATTCAAAATGTTTTTAACTATTGCATCAAACACAAGCAGCTATTTGGGTCTGGCTCCAGAATAAGAGAGCTATGTACGTAAAGTTGATCATTCTTTTTCACCTCTTTTTGATAAGAGGCTTCTAGTTATAGAAAGTTTTTACTTTTAAATAAGTTTATTTTTAAAGTGTATGTGTTCTCTTCTCCCCCATCAGCCATAAATCCAAATTACATAGTCTCACTGATCACTTACTAGGCTGAGGTTTGAAGGTGGGCTTCCCATAGTGCTTTTCAGCTAAGAAATAAGAATTGTTATGAATTTGGGCCATTAGATTTCAATGGGATTTACTCATGCTTTAAGTACCTTGCTGAAATAGGGCCTACATTAGAGAACATGAGATGTGCTTCACTGTTCTTCTATTCCAGGAATTGAATACACAGGAAACAGTCTAATGTGAGTTAGTCTTGTTAATTACATATTTATCCTTTTTTATGTAAAGGATACAATTATTTCAATTTATTTTGTATTTAAAAAAACGAGAGATTGGTGAACCTCAAACATATCAGTGGTTGAGTTCAGATCCTCTTTGCTATGAAAACTGGGCTGGAAAACTGACAATTTTTCCCTAAGATTTGATTGTGCTGCAAATACTTAAAAAAAAAAAAAAAAAAAAAAGTGTTTCTTATGATATTTTGGCATTCCACTCTTGTTTCAAACTGGAACTAGTAAGTTAGGAGCACAAACATCTTGAAAATGTTTGCCCCATTTTTTCCAAACTCATAAAGTTGTGTTCAGTTCGAGAGACACAAAATCTGAGGCTAGCTTTTACTGGAGTCAGTTCACATATTCCAGATCTTTCCTTTCCTTGCACACCCTCTCTTTTGCTCACAGCTGACCCCTTTAAACAGCAAACCTTGAGTGAGATGTGAGATTCCCTAAAGACATATGACCACATTTTACTGTTACATCAGGGCAGCTCCACTGAAGTCTGGAGTTATCTGAGCAGAATTGGGTCCAAAATATTTTTTCAATTAAAAATTTAATTGGAAAAAAACCCACCAGAACTGGCTTAATTTTTCATTGCTAGTAAAGTCTATAATCCTGGCAGCAGTGGCTAAAAACTAGCTGCTCTATAGAAAATAGAAACTATTCCTTTCACTAGTATAGCTGCCTTGCTACCCACTGCTGCCAAAAATCACAACTCCTTCAAGGAAATTACTCAATGAATCACAGAATCTAATGCTTCTATTTATTTGTATTATAAGAGCTAAAGTTAGCTTTGGAGCCTGGCCTGTCTGCTTCTCAACTAATTAAACTGACACTGTGTACAAAGATAGGTTTCTTCTTCCCCCTTCCCCTCACCCAATAATATACATATAAAATTAAAAAAAAAATCACATATTTAGGCAGATAGGACCAGATCCACTAAAAGACTCAGGTGCCGAAGGCTCCAGGTTTAGGACCTTAAGTCCGAGTTTTAGGCATCACTGTGATCCACCAAGCCCCTGCTTGGCTGTCGCCTAACCCTGTTAGTGTCAAACTCACTTAGTGAAGGGAGGGAGTTTGAACAGGAGTTCCCCACCTTTCTACTGAGAGCCCTAACCATTGGACTATGGGGTATTCTGATGTGCACTCTAGGTACCCAAACCCCTTGTCCGCTTTGTGCAGAGTTTGGCAAATACCCACGATATCATTAGTTTGTTAATATGTATTTGGTATTTTTATACTTTGGTAGGTAGCTGCTTCAGTTTGCCTGTGGAACTTCCATTGATTTGGGGATGGGGAGAGGACACACCCTATGACACCCAGGAGATTTCCAATATATCAGATTATTCCCCCCCCCCCCCCAAGTAATGTGTAACCATATATTGCTCTGAATGTTTGAATTAGTAATAGGAGGGTTGGAATAACAGTTTCTGACTTGGAGATATGTGTATATATACAAAAGGGTATAATCTGGATATAACATCAATTTATAATCAAGGTATCCAAGGTCACATTCTTGGTTGTGATGTGGGAGGTTGGGTAAGACTATAACAGTTGGCTCCAGGAAAAAATTATTATCCAGGACCTAGATTTTTGTGGGACCCCTGTATACAAGTCTTTTTCCTAATTTAAAACAAAATGATCACAATTATGGCATTGAGGCTATTAATGCTATACTAAACTTGCCTTTTAATTAACATAATGCCATTCTGTGGTTACATTTCAGTCTTAAAACATGTAGAATATAGTTAAGTTAATTCAAAATAGCCTACTTCTTACCTTAGAACAGCTGTAATATTCGTTTCTTTCTGGGAGGGAGTTTGGGTGCAGGAAGAGGCTCCAGGCTGGGGCAGAGTGTTGGGGTGCAGGAGAGGGTGTGGGCCCTGATAGGGAGTTTGGTGCAGGAGGGGATTCTGACCTGGGGCAGGGGTTTGGGGTGCAGGCTTTGGCCAGGAGGCACTTTCCACAGTTGGCTCCTGGCCAGCAGCAGGGCAGGGCTCAGGCAGTCTGCTTGCCTGCATGCCAAAGCCCCACACTACTTCCAGAAGCAGCCAGCTGCTTGCACATCTCTGCACACCTCTGGGGGGAGAGGTACAGTGTGTCTCGATGTGCAGACTGTGCCCACAAGGACTGCCCCTACAGCTCCTATTGTCCAGTTCCCAGCCAATGGGAGCTGCACGGAGGGTGCTGGCAATCGGAGCCACCCCCGCCCCGGGGCCACAGAAATGTACCAGCAGCCTCCTCTTTCAGGAGCGGTGTGGATTCACGGCATGTAGGCAGCCTATCTGAGCCCTGCTACTTGGGGCCCTCCTTAGCTCAGGACCCTGGGCTGCAGCCCTAAAGCCCCTGCATTAATCCAGCCCTGGGTATGAAACATACTTCCAGCCCACTCTATCGAAAGCTTTTCTGCATCTAAGGCTAATAGGGCTTGTGGGTCAGGGTTGTCGTCCTTTAACTGCTATGATATCAATAAGTTGTTGAAGGTTGTCAGAGCCATGACTGCCTCTGACATACCCAATATGATTTGGGTGTATGATAAAACCTAAAACCATCTCCAATATCATTGATGTCAAAATATTGGCAAAAATTCTAGCAATTTCACACTGTTTTGTTCCGATTATAGGCCACTGTTATGTGGCATCTCTTCCCAGTTTAAAAATAACTGATATTAGGACTTCCTTCAGTGCAGGGGGAAGGATGCCCTCTTGGAGTGACTTATTAAACACTTTAAACATCTTGTCAGACAGGAGGTCAAGGAAGTGTCTATAGAAATTGTTAGGGAAGACATGTGGCTCTAGAGTGTCTCCCACTTTCGTGTTCTTAATTTCCTTAATTAACTCATCCTCCATTGGGGTACGTCAAGGTTTTTGTGCTGTAGTAATTTGAGATAACGTAACCTTTTTGAAAAATTGATCCAAACCATCTGTGGAGTGGTTCATGTCCAACTTGTAGACATCTTTAATTTCTGGAATGAACTCTTTATTATCTTTAGATAATAAACATGGTAAACTGTGTATATAATGAATGGCTGTGATTCTACATGCAGAGGTCTTTTGTCTTGGAGGTCTGTTGGTATGTCAGCAACTGGCCAGCTTTCACCCAATTCCCAGAAGTCCTGCAGGAGTCAAAATAGGGCAAACTGAGCAGTTTGAGTTCATGTATACAATTAATCAAGGATCAGAGTAATTATGGAGATGGGCTGTGGCATAAGACAAATCAAGCTTCTACTTTTTTTCCCCCTCAAGGGCTATCATATTTTTCTTCATGTTGCCTTTTCTTGGGAGGTGGGAAGCTTACAATTCTACCCCTTAAATAGTCCTTGAACATACTACCATAGCCTGCTAAAAGATGCTGAGGGTTTTTGTCTCCAGGAACAGCCAATTTCTTGTTTCAATAAAACTTTTGCAGTGGGGATCTAATGAAAGGGAAGAATTAAATCTGCACTACATGGCTGTTTCTCACTCAGGTCTGTTGTTTGCATAGTTCAGGAGCATGATCAGAAATGCAATTGATTCATTCTGTAAATGACTCCTTACAGAATACAAGTAATACAAGTCCCTGGAGATGAACAAGAAATCGATATGGGAACAAGACCCATGTACGAGAGAAGTATGAATAATCCCTACCCACAGTGTGATATGTAGTGATTTATACATAATGTACAACTCCAGACCCGTTCTAGTTTTCTTAGTTTATGACCCTGATGCTGAGATTAGTCCTCAAAAGGATCGAGCACCTCATAAAAATTCCCAGCAATCTCAGTAGGGAGATAAGTTTCTCCCTATAATGTACCATGGAAGAGAGAGGGGGGAGAACCTACCTATGAAAGATTTCAGGATCATCAAGATTAGGCCCATACAGATTAGTAATGAATTGTTCAGATTCCATTTAAGGTGATTGCAAGGATTAAAAATCTGCCCTGATTGACTCAGATTGTTACTGCCTGTGCTTAATGGAAGAGGATGACTACCCCTCTGGATTTGGATGAGAAGCAGCAAGAGACTTTCTCCTGCTCCATCACATTCTAATTTAGAAGCCTCATCTGCGGTTAAGTTTCTCCTGCAGAAGCACTGTCTGCCTTTTGCTTTCTTTAATGATCACACTTTCCCCTCCCCCCTTTTAATTGGAGTATTGAGACCCTTTACATTCCAGGAAATAAAATTTAAGATTCAGGACCACTTGGCTGTGTTAAGAATTATTTGTGCTTGCACATATAAGTGATGGAATGTTTCTGTCATTTGCTGTACTACAGTGTGCCCTACTCCCTAAACAGAAACCCAGAAGGCAGGGTTGGGGCTGTGAATGAAGAAATTTCTGAGGCTTATTCCACGGACTTTTGGATAACCTTGCCAGCTGCTATTTACTTGCTAGACTTGCAGGGAATAGGTAGAAGGTGGCTTTGGAGTGGAAGAGGGAAGAGCACAAGAGGACAAGTTAAAGTGAAAACACATAACTTAGTTTATTACTAAGCAACATTATATAACAATGAAAAAGCAACACTTATCAAACATTTAACACTATAAACAAAACCAAGCCATAAATTCTGGAAGGGGTGGGCTGGATAGACACACTGTCAATCCTTTTTTAAAAACGGCATCCTATTTTTTTTTTTCTCCCATAACGCAAAGTGGTAATTACATTGGAAGGCGACAGAAATGGAGCACACATGCCACAAACATTTCTTAACCTGAGTATATCAAAGATATGCCTGGGTATTATCCTCTAATTTGTAATTTTTTTAGTTGCCAAACCAAACCGAAGAGTATTGATATAGTCCTGGTATACTCGGTGACACATTGTATAGTGTGGGGATTACTCCCTTCTGCTTCATGCTGCCTCCCCCTTTGGTTTACAACTAAACATTTAGTTTCCCTTTCCCATATTAAACATATAACTAACTAGACAAATCTAACTACTCCCACAAACTGTAAATTACTGCACCAAAGAACTCAACAAACAATCCAATAGAACAATGACTCTTCTGTATTAAACCTGAAGTTATGTGCTTATCAAATATTTGAGCCTTTGCTGCTTGGGAAGCTTCCCTTGCTCTTCTAAAGGTTGATCTGTGTTCAATCAGATCTCTTGAAAAATCATTTGTCTTGTTGTATCCTTTCCCTTACCCCCAACAGTTCTCTTTTCCTCACAAGCTAGCTGTGTTATTTTTTCTTTTACATTGTCAGATTTCTCAGATTTAATAAGTGCACGAGGTTTGGTATTTGAGGCAGGTTTCGGAGGCAGGGACCTAATGCTTTCTCTAAATCCAATTTTAAAATCGGGCAGGTTGAGCACTCCTGAAAGGAGATGAGGGTGGTTTGTTTTTTTCTGCACCTTAAAGTACTTTTATAATTTTCAAATTAGAGTGGAGAAACCTTCCCTTGAGGTTGGTTAATTTAGATTTAAGAGAAGATAAATCTCTCTCTTCTGGACAGAGAACTCTTGTACCTGATCTTCCACTTAGTCTCCCTTCTTCATTCACCCATCTTGTCAGCCTTTGAGGAGAGAACTTAATTGAGATAAGTCAGTTGTATTGTAGCTTGAGATCTACTGTGTTTTGCAGCACCTTTCTCTATCATGGACACAGCTATGCAACAGCCATCTTGTCTGAAGATTGGGGGCCTCTGTTTCCTTGGTTGTTTGGTTGGTTTTGTTTTTGTTTTGGCTACTTGTAGAGCTCCCAGTAGACACATCTTTGCTTTTTTGACACTTCAGAGATTTTGGAGCACCTATTCCTTCACTGGGAGGACAGATCAGTTGGGCCCTGGACTCCAGCTGGAAATGGATATTAACAGATGGCTCTGGAGCTCAAAAGATCTTCTCCTCCATGCTGCAGAGCACTTTCTGAAGTTATGGTTATCTTCAGCAAGCAGAACATTTTGCCTTTTCACTGTAGCAATAAAAAATGATCAGGATATCCCTGAAATAACTATTACTTCAGCTCTTAATATCTGTGCCATAGCCTTTCAATTTGGTGAGATTGCAGAAGAGATGAAGATGATTTCCTATACCTTGCTATCCTCTCCAGACATTTGCTATGAATTGTCTATTTTATTTTTCCAGACTGGTATGTGAAAACATACTATCCTCCACTGGTATTCTTATTTAAGGGAGAATTTGTTCTGTTCATAGTGGCTCGCATTACACACTCTAATAATCTGAAGATATTCAGTTGGTAGTTCAATTCATTTCTTCATCCTAACCTCACATTGGCCTTGATCCAGCAAGGTACTGAAAACAGTACCTATCTTCAATGTCTCTTATATAATTTAATCCTTTTTTAAAATGAATATTCACAGATCATTTTTGTAATATTTTTTTCCAGCCACTTTTTCCTACCTGAAGTCAAGTTTTTGACTCTTATGTTTCCCTTTCCAAATAAGGGATGAAGTCTTTGTGTAATATGTTTTTGCCGGGAACTAATGATGTGATAGGCTAAGCAGCAGCTGAATACAACTGAATTTCAACACTGAGCTTAGATAACCCCCCAATTAGTAATGCCTGAAAATAAATATATTTTAAATTATATAGTATGTGGCTCACCACTTAGGGTCCCCAGGGCAAGTTCAGTCTGTAGACTTAAATTAAATGTGTTTTGATGGCATACTTAGTCTCTGACGGTCAATACTCCACATCACATTTGCCACAGTGGACAGGGTCTGCTTAGGTAAGACTCCATATGGGTAGCAAGGGGACTGAATCACTTTTCACCCCAGTGAGGTAAAAGGGCATCTCTCAGTCACCACTGAGGGAGCTGGTGGAGTTCATATTGCAGCTGTGTGCAAATGAGCAAAATGGTGAGCTCTTAAGTGCTGACAGCATGTTAGCCATCACGTGCCCAAATGTTTAGTTCCCACCCCCCCATACCCTACCAAAAAGCAAACAGAATTAAAATACAATTTACTTTAGATAAGTGAGCAAATGGATGTGGAATGCAAAATGCTATAGACTATGTCATATGTTGACTTGGCTTTGCTGTTTTCCCTATAAGTTCATTTCAGAAATGAAAACCCCTGGGTTGTCACCAGGGCTGTCAATCTGATACTTTTCACCAATACGAATATCACTTAGGAAGAATGTAAAAAGAAATGACATTTGCTTTCTTGGACTATAACCATGGTTTGGGAGTAGCTAATTTTAAGGCGTTAGTTTCCTGGTCCTGCAAATAGTTAGGCATGTTAACTTTATTCACCTGAGTAATCCCACATAGGTGATTAGTTACATACCTGTGTAATAGCTGTTTCCCAGAGATTACAACTCTGATAAAGTAATTGGTTTCCTACTCAGCCGCTCTCCCCAGGTCACTAAACAGCCTCATTTACATCTCACACCAACTGAAGTCTGTGGGAATCTATGCATTGACTTCAACAGATGTTTTGATCAGGCTCTTAAGCTGCAGTGAAACTCTATCCCGAACCTAGGTCTGAAAAAACAACGAGGAGTCCTTGTGGCACATAGACTAACAAACATATTTGGGCATGCGCTTTTGTGAGTTAGAACCCACTTCATCGGATGAAAAATACAGTGTGAGGTCAGTCTAACGAGAAATCAGTTAACAGCAGGATACCAAGGGCCTAGCCTACAGCCATAAAATAACAAGGGCTAGATTGTGACTGGCGTTTGTGCTGGTGTTCCAGAAGAAAGGGCACAATAAGACTATCTTGTATGTCCTATGGCCAGGGACATTCTCCGTATACCCAGCACGTTTCCTGAAGTGGTAGGATACTCCTTGAGCACACCAGGGAACTTATCTAGCACCAAGGTAAGACCATTATGACCTAAGCTAACAAGACTAGAATCAAAGGAAAAGCTCAAAGAATTCATTCTATTTTCAGTCCAATGGGAAATATTCTTTTCTTTTATGGTTTGAGTTGTAGCTTGATTTTTTTTCTTTGAAAGACACAGGACGAACGGGCAGCATGGACTGAGATCTGTTAAGATTATTGAATTGCTTCTTTCCTAAGCATTTTTATTATTACATTTAGATCTATTACCAGCATGCCTGCCCTGAATCTAGTCCTAGACCCATGTGAGCAGACCTATTGAGAACAATGGAACTACTCATGTGAGTTAAGTGTGTTTTCAGGACTGAGGCCTTAGTGAACACCAGTCAAAAATAAAGTAACACTTGTATCAGAGATTTAGTTCTTCTATTATATGCAACAACACTCTCAAAAACTAAACAGACAGGCGGCTTTGATCAAAAATAAAACCGGTTCAGTAGTGATAAGATGAACATGAGATTCCCGACCTAACAACGTATTTATAGGTATTTGTCAAAACATTGCTGGTGAGCACTCTAAATTCAGGGGCTGATTAATGGTCCCTCTAACTGAAAAGTATCATTTCCAGGAATGAGGCTAGTAATCCATCTAATCCTGTTTGTTTGATGCAACGGTTCAGCTCTGGAAGCAATGTGGCTGTGTAGTATTTTCAGGGCTAGAAAGAGCTACTTTAGCAACACCTTTTCCTTTGGAGATGGACAGTTAGCTCGTATAGCAAAAAAATAGACATCTTGAAATCACCAAGATTTTGAAACCTGGATTCCTAATGTTAGGCTCCAAAGTCTATATTTAGGCATCCAAATAAGTGGCTTGATTTTTTAAAAAATGCTGTGCCTCAAGCTTCTGAAAGAGAGACCGTTTGTTTAGGTGTCTCAATGTGGACATAGGAACCTAATCTTAGACCCAAGTTTTTAAAAATTTGGCCTAAATTCTCTGTCAAGAGACTGCTTTCTCTGCACTGAGCTCATTCAGCTCATTTCCAATTATACTAAAACCACTTAACGTTTCTCTTCCTGGATATCTCTTTTGTTGCTGTTACATCTGACATTTGCAGGATAAAATGAACAAAGTTGGAATAGTGAGAATACAGAACAACTGAAACTCTCAAAGGTAAATTGGGTGAATCAGGACAGACCCATCCAGATGCAGCCGCTGTTGCTTCAGATGCTGATATCAATGAGGGGCCTGAAATATCAGTTCAAGACAAGAGCTTGCAACAGAGTGAACAAGATGAATCCCAGGACAGTGTCAGTGGTTCTGGACAGATTAGTTTGTTTTTGTTCTGTGTTGGTTTGCATGCTTTCTTTGGCAAAGAGAACATGTTTGTTACAACTTAAATCGGTATAGGAGGTAATGCTATACATTTTCAGTGCAGTCAACTGGATGTTCGTAACACTCAGGAACATTCTTGGTATCCCTGCCAGACATCATATTGCTGTGCAGTGAAATTGATGTTTAAGAAAACTGTATTTTTGGAGAATATAGCCCATTATTACTAGCTGGAGCAGAAAAGAGTTGGTCAAAGCATTTTTTGTTGTTGATACTGAGGAAATACTTTATTGTTTAAGGCCCTGATCCTGCAGTGTGATGCATGTAGATGGGCTTCTGAACCCACATACTGAAATCAGTGGATCTCTGTGGGAAGGGTCTGTGCATGTGCATTACACTGCAGGATGGGGCCTAAACTTTGACTTGTTTCTCTAAAAGTAAACTCCCAAATTATTTTTCTAGATCCCCTTCATTGCTGTTAAAGGGAAACTAAAGGTTAAAAAAAAACAAAACTCTTCCGTGGCTGTTACACCAAAGGTTACTGTAACTGAAACTCCTGAAGGGACCATCTACAAGAGATGAGAAGATATTTGTTTCTGTTGCCATTAGTGATTCAGAGAAGTAGTGGCCTGAGAACTCATTTCACTGAGGCCACTGAAAAGATATCAAATAACAGGAGCAGTAGCATATGGTATGTTTTTAAGGTTGCATGATAACTTACATTCATCCTCTCCCCACGTACTAGTTTTCACTTGATGATAACTTTGAGATTGCCCTCTGTCAGGCTAAATGTGTCCAGGTTTGGTCTCTTCCCAAAGATGAAATTTTTCTTTGAAAATGTTGGAAATTATTCAATGGTTTTGAACACAAGAATTTCAGAAAAATACACTTCTCGTTCTAAAAAAAGTCACCCTTTTTTAACAGCATTATTGCCAAATTAGCTGAATATTGTGTGGTGAAATAAGATATAGAAATAGCCATTACTGAGGAATGGTACTACACCTTTCACTGATCTGTAGAAAATTGCTTATGATTTGCCCAAGTTATAAGCCTTTGAAAATTACTTAACAAGCATACAGAGCCGTGTCCTTGTCTGTCTCAATTCTGATCCTCAGGCACACTCAAATCTTCCCAGTCGCTGTAGAATAAATTCTTTACTAGCCTCAGTTGTTTCACTAGATCCTCTGCTTTCATGTTAGTATCCATAGGTGATGGAACTAGGGGTGCTGGGGGTGCTATCACAATCCCTGCCTTGAAGTAGATTCCATTATATACAAGATTTATGTTTTGGTTCAATGGCTCTGAGCACCCCCACTATAAAAATTGTTCCAGCTCCTGTTAGTATCTACAGTTGCTTGCAATTTTTATGCATTATGAACACCAACTCAGATTGTAAACTTCGCAGCATCATAGAAACTTATGGCTGAAAGAACTTTTTTAGCCTCCACCCTGCACGATTGCTCCCTATGGTACATTTTCCAGTGCTACAGTGTGTTCAGTGTACTGTAGGTTTAATTGACTCAAGCCTTGCACCATTTCACTTGGAAAATTATTATGCTGTCCAGCAAACCTCACAGTTATGAAGTGTGTGAATTTATGCAGAAAGGTTTATTTTTGAAGTGCATATGTGGGTGTTTGAACACTTCTCACCTTAGCTACACACATTGGGCAAGTGAATTATGCCATTGGTCAGGGAGAAATAACTGGTGAGAATAGTACGTGGCATTTTTATGCCAGTCCTACAGATAGGTTGGAGTTAAAGGGATTGGTCTAAGGAAATTTGTTGCCTAAGCTGAGGGTCAGAGAAATGCATCCAATAAGCTTTCTGAGCCAAAGAATGCCAAACCTGAATTTTTGCTAGGGTACATTGAGTTATACAAACTAACAGTTACAAATCTGCCAAAACCATAATAAACTCCATTTATACGTATTATAAAAATCTGTCAGTGTGCTTTGGAAAAAATGACTTTTTCCTGCAAAAAATCATGTCTGTAAAATGTAAACCATTCAATGAAACATAATTACCAGCAAGATTGCTTAAGCCTCTTTCAATGATATTTTTTTTAATCAAAAGAATTTGTTTCTAAATGTTGGTCTTATAACAAAACATGGAGAGAAATGAAATTATTCCATTTTTAGAAAAATGAGAACGTGAATTCAAAAGCAGCCTATTTTGTTTGCATTGAAGGGTTATAATAAAATCTTTTTTTCATTCCAATAACACTAAGTTTTCATTGGTTCATATATTCTGAACTGGAAATAAATGAACGATATATATTGTTCTTAAGCCAAATATTTTTGGTAAAAAAGTGATGCATCAAAGAGCGGGGGTTGGCTTATAAATGGGTCTACATCAAAATTTCATGATTTTAAACTCTCTGGAATCATTTAATTGAATGTCTAATACATTGTCATTTTGTTTACTTGGAACGTCTGCAGGCATGGAGCCCCTCAGCTCCTTGTGGCCTTGGTTTGCCGTTCCCAGCCAATGGAAGTGGCCACTTCCTGCAGCTCCCATTGGCTGGGAACGGCGAACTACGGCCACAGGGAACTGAGGGGCTCCATGGCTGAAGACGTTGCAAGAAAACAAAACGTCCCAACCCACCAGCGGCTTACCTGATGGGCCAGGAGCCAAAGTCTTCCAACCCCTGAAATATAGGTTGGAAGGGTCATACAGTTTTTGCTATTTTTACCTATCCATTTTGGGGAGGTCAGCTTTTGTAAACGAATGGGCTCATGAACGAGTATATACAGTGTGTCGGTCTGTTTTGCTTCATGCATTTCAAACATCATCAGGACACAATGCTGTGCTCCTTCCTCGGAACAAAGTCCTATTGGCTTCCCTGGGAGTTGCCCTGATTTAAGGAACCAAAGACAGCTTAAAATAGTAGACAGCTAAACAGCCACTAGAAAGTATCATAGCAAATTTTATTGAGGCAAGTCAGCTGGTCTGCATTTTAAAAAAAATTTCTAATTCCATTGTTTTGTTGTGCTAAATGTCATTGGCATTTCTTTGTTTCTTTTTAGCAAGTCACTACCCAAGATGAAATGTTGAGTACCTTTCGATAGGAAAGTTAAAATTCTGGCTTTTGAATGAATATACTTACGTACCATAAGCAGAGAATTATAATTCTTTCTAGCACCTAGGGTAGAGTGCCTCTACTGGGAATTTCAAATTTAGCACTCAGTGAATTGGCAGACAAATAAATTAGGTCATATCTTGTTAAATATTTCTTTTCACTGATGTCTAGGACTAAATAAATAACAAAACATAAATGAAGTAAAACAAAGAGTTATCATAATTTGAGAGTGAAGAATAAAAATGGTCCATCTTGGGCCTGACCAACCTTAAAGATACCCTGTTAAAAGGAAAATAATAGTTCTATTATCAGGATTAAATTGGGTATGCTACTTTCTCATTAGGATAAAATAAACACAAGGTAAAATAAAAGAAGGTTCGTTACTGTCATGCTGGAGGATCTCTCTTTGAAGGGGGAGTGGGGAGCATGTATTACTTGCATGCCTGGTCTACACTACGTGTTTAAACTGATTTTTAGCAGCGTTAAACTGATTTAACGGCGCACTGGTCCACACGATGCCCTTTATATCGATATAAAGGGCTCTTTAAATTGGTTTCTGTACTCCTCCCCGACGAGAGGAGTAGCGCTAAAATCGGTATTACCATATCGGATTAGGGTTAGTGTGGCTGCAAATCGACGATATTGGCCTCCGGGCGGTATCCTACAGTGCACCACTGTGACCGCTCTGGACAGCAATCTGAACTCGGCTGCAGTGGCCAGGTTAAAACAGGAAAGAGTCCTGCAGAACTTTGAATTACATTCCTGTTTGGCCCAGCATGGAAGTCTGATGCAGCACTGAGTGGCGATGCAGTCCGCAAATCCACAAAAGAGCTCCAGCGTGAGGCCGTTACGGAGATACTGGATCTGATCGCTGTATGAGGAGACAAACCGGGGTGTTCTATGCAAGCTCCATACAGAAGAGAAATCAATGCGTTTGAAAAAAATCTCCAGGCACACAGTGCCGTTCGTGACGGGAGCGTAACAGAAAGCAAAGAATCAAATGGAACGCTCATGGAGGGAGGGAGGGACGGGAGTACTGAGACTCAGCTATCCACAGTCCACAGCAGTCTCCCAAAAGTATTGTGCCAATTTCTTTGGTGAGCTCCCAGTGCTGTAGGTTCAAACACATTGTTCCCGGCGTGGTTCAG